>NC_086101.1:31016314-31303814 GCF_963921235.1 Mobula hypostoma
ATGGTAACCCAAACACTACCAGCAGAACACACTGCTTCTGCAGAAATCTATTAAATGAACTATCTCACAGCATTAGCAGTAAACACCTAGCAGTTAAAATCTCAACAAGGGCATTACACTGTTAAGGGTCCTGTCATTACATGCCCTCTTACATGTGACCCAAATTCCTGAGGCTAAACCTCCACCTGATCTGCCAGATCCCCAAATCACTCCTCACAGTGAGAAAAGGACAAAGCCTTGTGATGCCAGCACCCAGTCACAGCAGCACCCCGACGTTATCAGTGGACCCAACACCAACCTGTCGAAGATGGCTCCAACCCCAGCACTGTGCGCACTGTTGCGGTGAACGTGGAGACCAGTGGCGAGAAGGATCCCGTCCTTCACAGTTATTGATCGGTGGGAGAATGAGGCGATCAAGAGCTCATTCCAACCTGAGGGCACAAGACACAGTGTCATCACACGGATAGGACTGACTCTGGAATTACTGTGGCTTCAACCCCCATCCAGTCTTGGTCCAACCACCTTCGCTTTACACTGATTATCCCAGGCATTCCCACTTTTACAGCCTCGACTGCTCAGGCTTCAGTCTATCCCTCGGCCTCTTGCGCTAATGTTCAATTAGAGTTTTAAATGATTTCTCAAAGTAGTTTATCTTTCTTATGCTTTTATACATATATAATCACCTGTTTGTGTGTAATTGTTCAGTGAATTTCCAGCTAGTTCTGTTTTCTGTAAGTTTCTCTGCAGCCTGTGTCACACCACTAAACCTGGCTATTTCATAGGTTACTTTTGATCTATGTAATTATCTGTCTAGACTGAGTAGTTTTCAGTATAAAATTATCACAACTTCTCTGTTTCTCTTTGTTCTCTATTTACAGTAGAGTAAGTTTTCATTTCTTTGTTTATGAACATTTAACAAACTGGCCATAACCATCAAGTTTCATGCTTCATTTGTGACTTCCAAAGAACCTCTGGATCATAACATCTCCAGATCCAACACATAATAGATTCCGTAAGTAATAAGCTCCATGGAATAGAGAATCAGACAGACATTTAAGACCAGGTGCAAAGATGTGCAGGTCAGCTTTTTTTCCCCCACTCGAGAGTGGTGGTAGAAGCCATCCACCCCAGTGCATCTTCCTGCCACCCAATCTCTCTCCCATACCTCAGGGAATTCACACACCCTACCCTCTCCAGATACCATGGGTGAAACTCCTCTGCCCCCATCACCAGCCCTCCCTAACCCTGAGAATTTCCCAATCCCCATTCACTCTCCAGCACAACCTCCCATCCCCTTCTCCTGTTCCAAGAAAACTAGAACACTCTTGCCTGTCTCATACCTTAGGGGAATCTCTCCCACTTCACTCAATGGTAATTTGAACACCCCAACAAAACACCCAGTTCCAGGCTGAACCAGAATCATTGGCTGATACTGATGACAACTAGAGTAAACAGGCCATTCAGCTCACCTCACTTTTATATGAAGTAAACTACATATAACCATATAACAATTACAGCACGGAAACAGGCCATCTCAGCCCTTCTAGTCCATGCCGAACTCTTACTCTCACCTAGTCCCACCGACCTGCACTCAGCCCATAACCCTCCATTCCTTTCCTGTCCATATAGCTGTCCAATTTAACTTTAAACAACAACATCGAACCTGCCTCAACCACTTCTGCTGGAAGCTCGGTCCACACAGCTATTTCTCTCTGAGTGAAGAAGTTCCCCCTCATGTTACCCCTAAACTTTTGCCCTTTAACTCTCAACTCATGTCCTCTTGTTTGAATCTCCCCCACTTTCAATGGAAAAAGCCTATCCACGTCAACTCTATCTATCCCCCTCATAATTTTAAACACCTCTATCAAGTCCCCCCTTAACCTTCTACGTTCCAAAGAATAAAGACCCAACTTGTTTAACCTTTCTCTGTAAGTTAGGTGATGAAACCCAGGTAACATTCTAGTAAATGTTCTCTGTACTCTCTCTATTTTGTTGACATCTTTCCTATAATTCGGTGACCAAAACTGTACACAATACTCCAAATTTGGCCTCATCAATACCTTGTACAATTTCAACATTGCATCCCAACTCCTATACTCAATGTTCTGATTTATAAAGGCCAGCATACCAAAAGCTTTCTTCACCACCCTATCCACATGAGATTCCACCTTCAGGGAACTATGCACCATTATTCCTAGATCCCTCTGTTCTACTGCATTATTCAATGCCCTACCATTTACCATGTATGTCCTATTTTGATTAGTCCTACCAAAATGTAGCACCTCACATTTATCAGCATTAAACTCCATTTGTCATCTTTTAGCCCACTCTTCTAACCGGCCTAAATCTCTCTGCAAGCTTTGAAAATCTATTTCATTATCCACAACTCCACCTATCTTAGTATCATCTGCATACTTACTCATCCAATTTACCACCCTATTATCCAGATCATTAAAGTAACATTGGACCAAGTACAGAACCCTGAGGCACACCACTAGTCACCAACCTCCAATCTGACAGACAGTTATCCACCACCACTCTCTGGCACCTCCCATCCAGCCACTGCTGAATCCATTTTCCTACTTCAATATTAATACCTAACGATTGAACCTTCCTAACCAACTTTCCATGTGGGACCCTGTCAAAGGCCTTACTGAAGTCCATATAGACAACAACCACCACTTTACCCTCGTCAACTTTCCTAGTACATCTGCTATTCCTCGGCCCACCGGCCCAGCTGATCAAGATCCTTATGTAATCTTCACCTTCACTGTCCACCAGACCATCAATTTCAGTGTCACTCAAAAAGTCAGGCAGAAATAATTGTGTCCTCCCCATCTCAGCATAACCAACTGCCCCCGGCCCAGCCCACCTCAGGACAAGGTGCCTCACCTGCTCTCAGGAGAATGACCTGATCGTCCAGCGGGAGGTCAGAGAAATGGGGGATGCGTTTTGCCCATTCCACCAGCGTAAAGAGCTGCTTGTCTGCAGCCTGGCAGATGTTTGTCACAGGGTCGTTGGGCTGTGGATGAAGCAGCAAGTTATTTGGGGTTACAGAGTGTCTCAGAGCACTCACAGAGAGTATAATCTCACCTCAGGACGTCCTGAAACAGGTTACAGATCAACAACGCACTCCGCAACCTGCTTGCAGAGAGCAAACACCCACAAACAGCATCAAGACCACGGACAGCAATAGTAAGGTTGGCTTTATCCCAGCTACAGGAGATGGTCTATGCTATACTGCAGTGTCAGCCAGGAGGGCTAACATAACTCTACCTCCAAAGGATGGCAGTTCCAACATCTAATCTGCTCCCACGGGCAACAAGAGTATCAGAATCAGATTCAGGTTTATCATCACTGACATGCATCATAAAATTCACACAATATGCTGGAAGAACTCAGGTCAGGCAGCATCTATGGAGAAAAGTAAACAGTCCAGGTTTCAAGCTGAGATCCTTCCTTTCCCTCAATAGCTGCGTTTCATGTGCTGAGTTCCTCCAGCATTTTCTGTGCTTTGCTCAAGATTTCCAGCATCTGCAGGATGTCATGTGCCTATCTTGTGAAATTTGTTTGGTTGTAGTGGTACAGTGCAAGACATAAAAAGAAGTTACAAATAAAGTGCGAAAGAGGAATAGTGAGGTAATGCTCGCGGGCTCATGGACTGTTCAGAAATTTGATGGCAGAGAGGAAGACGCTGTTCCTGAATCATTGAATGTGGGTCTTCAAGGAAAGTCAAACTGGAACCAGAGATCACACCCTGGTTTTGAAACCATGACCTGTTGACTGAAGGGGAAGAGCTCCACCTGCTGAACCTCAGCTCACACCTAGCAGAATAAAGACATCATCTCCTTGATCACTTCCCATCTTTTTCTCAGGTCTGTAATGTCCATAGCTTCAACTCAAATGTTTGACTTCAAGGCAAGAGTGTCACCAGCTACAGTGGCTCACTGTAACCAAGTTGCCCTGTGGTAAGGTAACTCCACTGTAAATTCGAAAGTATGAGTTCAAACCCACTGACCTGTCTGGGGAACATAAATGCAACTACATTAATGACCTGTAATTGTGAAAAAAAAATATTATCACTGTTAGTGAGAAGAAACTACCAGTTTGTTATAAAATGCAAGTGGTTTCTAAAGCAACACACAAAACACTGAAGGACCTCAGCAGGTCAGGCAGCATCTAGGGGAACTGGACAGTCGAGGTTTTCGGTTGAGATCCTTCATCTGGGACCAAATGGCAATGAGGAAGCAAAGCTTGCCATCTTCACCCAGTCTGCCCATTTGTAATTCCGACTCAAGAGTAACATATTGACTCACCGACCCGAAACTTTAACTCTGCTTCTGTGACAAGCAGGTGTCAGTTCAGGTGATGATTCAGAACACGGACACATTAGAAACAGGGGTGCAACGGTTCCTTTCCAGTAGCAACCTGGTAGCCTTTTTGTCATATACTAGCTTATAATGGAACCAAAGGCAAAGCGCACCGCTGCCCAGAGCTGCACTTTCACCGATACTGAAGCATTGGAGGAGAAATCCATTCAGTAACTCCACCTGGTCCAACTAATCAATAACATTTTCCCTCATCCTTACTGTCTCTGCCCATCGTGGCTACAATCAAGAACATAGGACAGCACAGTACAGACCCTTCAACCCATGATGTTGTGTCGACATTTTAACCTACTCCAAGATCAATTTAATCTTTTCTCTTCCACTTAACCCTCCTTTCATTCATGTTCCCATCTAAGAGTCTCTTAAATGTCCTTCTACATCAGCCTCTACCACATCCTTGGCAGTGTGTTCCATGCATATCCCACTCTGTGTAAGATTATTTCCTGGAAAAATCTTTACAAAGATGAGTAACCAAGAGGGAGAATCCCATCAGACTCTAGGGAACAGTGGCACACTCACACCAGGTATCCAAGCTTGGCACAACTCAGGGCACCACTATCTCCGCAACCTTCCCAGATCATTTAGAAACCTTGGGAGAAGTCTTCGATGCTTCAGGAATGCTAAACCCAGATACCTGGAACACAGAACAGTACAGCAACACCGAATTAAACTAATCCTCTCTGCTACACAAAGTCTATGTCTCTCCATTCCCATTATTTTCCAATAGCCTCTTAAATACATCCACCATAGTTGCCTCCACCACCACCCTTGGCGATGTATTCCAGGTACCCACCAATCTGGTGGAACAACTTGCCCGGCATATCTGCCCCTCACCTAAAAGTGCGTGCACTCTAGTATTAGGCATTTTGACTAGGATAAAAGGATAACAGCTGTCTACTCTTCTCTCTAACACTGGGACTGGTGAAGTTTGGCACAAATACTAACCCAAGCGTGCTCGGAGAGAGGACTGCCTCTGGTGAGCAATGCCAGTCAGACAGAGCACCAAACCACCACTGCACTGTAATGGAAGGCACTGGATGAACAAATTAAACAGTACTTCTGCAGATTTCAGCCTTCAGCTCACACCCTGGGCATCCATTCAACCATCTGGAACACAGTCAGACTCCAGCAGTGGAATGAGCTGCCAGTGGAAGTAGTAGATAAGGGTACAGTTACAACGTTTAAAAAGACATCTGCGTGGGTACATGGATTGGAAAGATTTAGAGAGAAATGGTCCAAATGCAGGCAGATGGATTAGCTCAGGTATGCATATTAATGGAAATGGACACAATGGGCTGAAAGGCTGATTCCTGTGATGTATAATTTTATGAATCTAAGCTCCTGGCTGGCCTGAAGTGAAATGAGACTAAAGGAGTTTATCTCAGAGTCATCAGCAAATGCAAGGGCCAGAACTTTGCAAGAAGTAACAAGCACTGCCCATTCATCACTAACCTCCAAAATAAACTCACTCGGAGCAATTCTCCCAGCAGGAACTGATGAGGTAAAATAAACATCACATCAAGCCAAACGAGGCTATTCCACACACCCTTCATCAGCCAGTTGCCAATTATTACAACAGGTGTTAGGAAGACCATCCCTTAAAGCAGTGGTCCCCAAGCATGTGCTACTGGGCTGCCAGGAAGCAATATGATTTGGCGATATGAACCGGTATGAGTCAGCTGCACCTTTCCTCATTCCCTGTCACGCCCACTGTTGAACTTGAACACACGCGAGGTCCACAAGAATATTGTCAATATCAAACAGGTCCGTGGCGCGCAAAAGGTTGGGGACCCCTGCCTTAAAGCAATGTTGGCCACCCCCAGCAGGAGTGGACACCCAGACCACGAACACTAATAAATCGAAGACTGAGTTCAGAAGTAACCCAAAGTGGCTGGAATATTGAACTCACTATCACACACCATCAGCAGGAGAAATGGTTTAATGGGGAGTGTCACTGGTACATGGAGAGGCAGGAATGCATTAAAGTACCAGGGTTACAGGAGGTATGGGAAGAAGGAGAAGGTGCACGTGGACCAGATACACTGGCTGGGTACTACCATAAATGTCAGTATGTGATATTTTATATTTTTAAAAAAAGGGAAAAAAATGGATATTACTCCTGCTGACTAGATGAAAGCTAAAGCAAGAGGTCATGATATTATAAGTGGAACGCAACCACTGCAAATACTGATATTTGTCAACTAGCTACAGCACAGATCCACGCCTCCTCTCCCCATACCGTGCTCCATCTAGCTCTCATTTCTCTCTCATTCTTGCTGCCTCCATCTAGCATTCACCTCTCACCGTCTCCCAACTTCAACCCTCCCCCACACTCCTCTACCTGCTCATCATCTTTCACCCCTACTCAATCCACCGAGCACCTTCGACTCATTCTCACCCCTCCCCTTCTCTGTTTCATACTGAGCATCTCCCCACTCCATTCCAGGATGGAGATTTGACCGGAAACATCAATAGTTCCCTTCCTCCCCACAGACGCTGGGGTCCTCCAATACACACAAACAGGACCACACTACAAAATGTGTTTATTCAACACTTAATATATCATTGTTTCTAACAACAGCCTCCAGTACCTTGCTTGCAACTGAGAGTCCACTCCTCTCCACCGGAAAGAGGCTGTGTTGCTGTGACCCCACCCTCTCTTCATTAAAAAATGGAGCATGGCTCCTGTCACGATTTGAGAGACTGATCACCAACCACACGGAATCACAAATATCAATGCATGACAGAAACAAGCCACATTTTGTGAAACTTAATGTACTGATTCACATCAGGTTTTGAATGGTTAGCCACAAGTTTCAGTTGACAGCCACCTAGCCCCTTTTATCTGAAGGAAATCAGTGAGGAATTGATCATGACTGGTTGCAGTCAGTATGTGAAAGTGGCTTGCTGCTCCAACAGCATCTTTTGGAGTTGCGTCGTCAACCTGGTAATCAGACCACAGCCACAGCTCTAACTCAAGCAGTGGATCATTCATCTACACAGAGACCAAGTTACCACAGAGTCAATATTGGGGAGATTGGCTCACTCTCACTAACCCGAAATGGATTACAAAGCACCTGGAAAAACTATAGAATTAGCCAAATTTAGATTTATGGAAGGAAAAAGATGTTCAACAGTTATGTTAACAACTTTATAAGGGTGTGACTTGCAAAATATAGAACTTGCATGTAATACATGCAGATTTTGAGGAGCACTTTGATTAGGGGGACTCACAACTGGTTAATAAATAGAATTAAAGCACATGTAATTGGAGTAACACATTAGGAAATAATGGGGATTGATTAAGAGAAAAGAAGTACAGATAAACCTATACATATTATTGGGGCTAATAAACTAGGAAAGAATGGGGATCGATTAATGGATACAAAAGAGGGAGTATGGATGCGTTTGCTGATTTGGGTTCTAAAAGAGTTATACTAGGGCCCTGGTTGATCGCTGATTTGCATGAGAGAATTAAGTGTTAGATATTCAGTTTGCTGGTAAAGTAAAGCTGGGTACCAGCATGGGCTCTGAGGAGGATACAGAAAGACTTCAGGGAGATATGTACAGGTTCTGTTAATGGACATGGACAGAACAGATGGAACATAATGTTGCAAAAGCAGAGATTTAGACAATGAGAGAGTGAGAGGCACATGGTGTGGAGAGGCCTGGTATGCAACTCAACATGAAGCAAGTAGCCAGGAAAGCAAGTGGTGTACTGGACTTTTATTGCATGAGGGCTCATGCACGAATGAAGGTATCTCAGAGACCACACTCAGAATAATGTATACAGATCTGGTCCTCCCCACTGAAGGAGGTGGTATGTGTGATAGGAGTGAAGCCTACACAATTCACCTAATCTCAAGCATACATACTTCACTTATTCTTCCCTGTCCCGAGAGGTGGTGGTTGAGCTGTTGGGAAATGGACTCCAGGGGAACTTTCTGTGGAGACTGCAAGACCCTGCCCTCAAAATCCAACCATCATCTGTGTATCCAACGTCCCTTCCCCTCACCACTGCCATTCTCCTACCAAGCCTCCTACTCTCTTCCCCAGTCTACGACTCATTATGCCTTTTAAACCACCAGATCTTCTCCTCCTCTTCGCTCTGCAGCCTGATGCAGCCAGTCAATATACTCTCCGCTACACACGTATAGAAGTTCGTCAACATTTTAGATGCCATGCCGAATCTTCGCTAACTCCCAAGGAAGTAGAGGCACTGCCGGGCATCCTTTGTAATTGCACTTATGTGCTGGGCCCAGGACAAGTCTTCCGAAATAATAACACTGAGGAATTTAAAGTTGGTCACCCTTTCCACCTCTGATCCTCCAATGAGGACTAGATCATGGGCCTCTGGTTTCTTCCTCCTGAAGTCAAATGCCAGCTACTTGGTCTTGTTGACATTGAGCAGAGGCTCTTGATTCATCACCTCCTTTAATTCAGCCTCCGACAGCAGCGTCATCAGCAAACTTGAATATGGCATTGGAGCTCTGCTTAGCCACACAGTCTTAAGTGTAAAGCGAGTAGAGCAGGGACTAACCACACAGCCTTGTATTGATGGATATTATGGAGGAGATGTTGCCAGTCCAAACTGGGGTCTACATGTGAGGAAATCAAGGATCCAAATGCACAAGGAAGTATTGATGTCTGGAAGAGTATCTGATTAGTTTTGAGGGGCTGATGTATTGAATGCTGAGCTGTAGTCTATAAAGAGCATCCTGACATTTGCACCCTTGCTGTCTAGATATTCCGGGGTTAAGTAACGACCCAGTGGGATGGCATCTGCTGTGAACCTGTTGCTACTGATCTGTCACCTGTTGCGCTGGTAAGCAAATTTGAGTGGATCTAAGTCGCTTCTCAGACAGAAGCAGATACGTTTCATCGGTACCTTCTCAAAACACTTCATCACCGTGGATGCATGCGCTAGTGGACAATAGTCATTGAAAAAGGTTACCATTTTCTTCTTTGGCACCAGTATAATTGAAGCCTGCTTGAAGCAGTTGGTACCCTAGACTGCTGAAGCAAGAGGTTAAAGATCTCAGTGAACTCTCCAGCTAGTTGATCAGCACAAATTTTTAGTACTTGGCTAGGCACCCTGTCTGGGCCAGATGCTATTTATGGGCACATCTTCCTGAAGGCTGCTCGTACATCAGCCTCAGAGACTGAAATTATATGATCATCAGGGCTGTGGGAGCTCATGATGGTTCCTCCATGTTTTGATGGCCAAAGCGAGCATAGAAGGCATCGAGTTCATCTGGAAGCGAAGCCCTGTTGCCGTCTACATCAATTGATTTAATTTTATAAGAGGTGATAGTATTCAAGCCCTGCCACAACTATCATCCATTGTTGATTCAAGCTTAGGCTGGAATTGCCACTTCACCCATGAAAAGGCTTTCTGGAGGTCGCATCTGGGCTTCTTGTAACTTTCTTGGTCACCAGACTTGAATGCCTCTGACATGGCCCTCTGCAGATCTCATGGTTCATCCAGGGCTTCTGGTTGGAAAGACTCAAAGATTTTTTGGGGATATACTTGTCTACAACAGTTTTAATAAATTCATGACAACAATTCATTCGGATCTACAGATGAATCCTTGAATCCTTGAACATGGACCAGTCCACCAACTCGAAGCAATCCTGTAGCAGTTCCTCTGATTCCAACAACCACAAGAGATTCTAATCTCTGGAGCTTTGCTCTTTAGCCTCTGCCTGTATGTAGGTAGGAGAAGGTCAGCCAAGTAATCAGATTTTCTGAAATACTGTCTGGGCATGGATCGGTAGGTATTCCTTATCTTAGTATAACAGTGATCTGGTGTGTGGGAACCTCTGGTGCTACTAATGGTAGTTGGGCAGGGTTCTCTTCAAACAAGGCTGGTTGAAGTCCCAGACTAGATTTAAAATGCATCGGGATGTTTTCTTGTCTGGAGACGGCATCAGGCAGCATCTCAAGCACTTGCTTATAGTCCATCACTAGTGGTATATAAACTGCGGTCAGGCTTATGGAGGAGAACTCCCCAGGTAAATAAAATGGATGACACTTGACCATTAGGTGTTCAAGGTTGGGGAACAGGAGTCTGACAAAACCACCACATGACAGCACCACCAAGAGTTTATTATGAAACACACACCTTCATCTTTTGCCTTTTCTGCATCAGCAGTTCGATCCATTCTGTCAACCGAGAAGCCTTCTGGTCTGATCACTGTATCTGACGTGCTGGGAGAAAGCCACATCTTGCTCAGACATAGAATACAACAATCTCTCATTTCCCTCCAATACAGCAGACTTGCCCTTAGGTCCTCAATTTTGTTCTCCAGCAACCGTACATTTGTTAACAAGAAGTATGGTAGAGGAGGCTCATCCTTCTGTGTTTCAGCCTGGCTTGAAGCTCCCCCTTCCTGCCTCGCTTCCAGCCATGAGCTTTCATCCACTTAATAGGTGCCATACCTGTACATGTTTGGTGCACTGAGTCCTTCAGATGATTGCAAAATCTGTGGATCATTAAGTTGATTTAGAAGTACATGGTTTAGAGGGAAATTAGACTCTGTAGATTGCAGTGAGTGCAATTCAAAGGGGTACATTTGAAAATATTTTAACTGAGTAGTAATTCTCTGACACCATCTTGATGAAAGGTAATGCCCTCTCTGTGACCATTGTTTCAATCTCCCCTCGTAACCCTGTGGAGTTCTTTAACACCAACTTTCATTCTCCTAAGCTCAAATACAGGCACTGCTGACCAACCTTTCCTTACCCAACAGTCCCTGCATCCCACCAATGTCCCACAAACCTTGTCAGAATGCTTCTAAAGCAAACATATTCCGCCTTAAAAAGAAAACTGGGTGTATTTAAAGAGGAGATTGATATGTGCTTGATTGGTAAGGAGGATACTGGTACTGCGAGAAGGCAGTAGAATCGGGTTCAGAAAGAAAAAGTCAGCCATGATTCAGTGGCAGAGCAGTCTGCCCTAAATCTGCTCCTATAGCTTATGGTCTAAAACTTTACACCAGCTCCAGGTGTGCTCTGTGTGCAAGAGCAGGACTTTCTTAATTTTGTGCTCTTTTCAACAAAGATTCAGTGGCAAAAAGATGAGAAGGTTCAGAAGGAAGGAAGCTGAACAGGAGGAGGGGCAGGAGGGGAGGTTCAAGAGGCAGAGGATAGTGAATAGAGGGTGCAGGACTGAAAACAGGGAGGGGGCATTCGGGGTATGGGGAGGAAAGAGCGAGTAGGAGAGGAACAGGGAGGAGGACAATGGATAAGCTGCTCTAATTTCTGGAACACCAGCAGGCACTCTCACTATTCACAGTGGGCACTGCCTGCATCTCACAACACCCACACGTCAGCAGCTGGGCAGGGAAGGGCAGGCGGTTGGTGAACAACCTCAATGTAATGTAGCGGATTAACCCTGCCCCGCCACCACCCTCCCGCGCAGTCACTGTAGGAGAGAAAACCCATGAACAAAAGGGAGTTACTTTTGTAGCTGTTATCACACGGCGAATGACTGTTGGTTGGGGCTCGGCCTCAGCGAGTACTCGAGAAATCACATCGATCTGATGGCAGAGAGACACAAGTTAGGAGCAGAACAGAACGGAGACTAGATTAAACAAAGAGGTGCTTTTGCACAGACTCTGGTGGGGGGTGGGGGCTGTAGGAGGATATGGGGTGAAGAATGTTTCCTTGAATCGATACAACCCATCCCCTCAGGGATGCCTCACACAGCTTGGGCTAGGAGTGGGAGGGGCGGGGGCAGATACAGAACTGGAGTACTTCCCTTCAAAAACAACACGGTACATTTATATAGCACCTTTCCAGACACCAGAGACTTTACAGCCAAAGACATCCGAGCTGTCCCCGGGTTACAAAACGGTTTTGTTTCTACAGACAGCCATGACAATTCTGACCAGACACAAAAATCACTACATCTGGTAACCACAACTCATTAGTACTGTAATGAACACCACTTCACAAAGTTATTGTCCTTCCCTGCCCAGTTGCAATGGTACAGTCATGATGTCCCACAATAAATAGCTGGTTTCAATAGTCCAGAAGAACCAATGCACGTTATGTCACTCAATAAAGCATCAATACATGAATATCAATAGAAGCGATAACTTGTCAATTTCCAGAACAACTCTGTTAGGTAGCCTCCAATAGTGAAACAGCCCGTGTTCACCAGAGACAAAGGTAACGGGAGGTTACATGGAAACCAGTTATTTTAAGTCTATTTGTTTTCAGAATTTAATAATATTTATGGGAGCTTGTTCCAGTGAAATGGTGTCCATAAGTTGGGCGATCATGACCCTGGGAGGAGCTGAACTTCCGAGGAGTGAGCATTACTGCAACATGTGGAACAAGGCATTGAGGAGACCATCAGCAGACAAGCTATTGAGGTGATGCTGAGGAGCTATGCTTATTTATTTATCAAGACACAGCACAGAATAGGTCCTTTGCAGCCCAGCAACCCACCTATTTAACCTCAGCTTAATCATGGGACCATTTACAATGACCAATTAACCTACTAACTGGTAAGTGTTCGGATTGTGGGCGGAAAACTGGAGCACCTGGAGAAAACCCATGCATTTTATGGGGAGGAAGTACAGCTTCCTTACAAATTACACCAGAATTGAACTCTGAACTCTGACACCGCAAGCTGGAAGAGTGACACACTAACTGCAATGTTACCATGAGGCCTGGTTGGAAGCATGGGGGCTTCAGGGTGGCCCGGAGATACTGGGATCAGACAGTCCTGGGTTCAAAGCTCACTTAGGTGGGCCACGTGGTTGCCAGCTGGGGAGGGTGAACATAGAGGGAGTGCATGCCCACATGGGGAAGCATGCATGGATGCATGAGCAAGGTGTCTTATGTTCACGGAGCGTAGAACAGTCTGCAATGGAGTGTGTCCAAGTGCAAACAAGGTGAGTGTGTGAGAAGGAACTCTGCTTTACCCATTCTGAGTAAGTGAGGGTACAAAATGAGTGTCCCTGCCAGATTCCTTGGTGATATCAATACATGCTCGCAGCCTCATTGTCTTCCCTGCCATTATAACTGCCTTGCTTCATTCCCTTCCTCACCTTGATGAAAGCCTCTGAAAGTACCTGTTCACAGCCAATGTGCTTTCACACTGATTTCCTCAAAGGCTTCAACCTTGTCCAACACTTGACAATCACCACTTAATCCCACTCTGTCCAAGTGACCAAGAAATTCATTGTGGACCCCAAGATCTCGTGACATGCTGAATAGTTTTCTTCATGTTCAATGAGTCTAATGCAGGCAGCTTCTCCATCTACACACACTTTCCCAGTTCTATACGCTGTTGGACCAAATGGGTTAACACCTCAGTGATTTAATCTTCCCTCCCCTTCCAATCCTTTCCTCCCCAGGTTTCCCCAAATTCTAATTTCCCCCACCCTGTTCTCAAATTTCTCATTTCCCAATTCCCACCTTTCATGCACTCCAACCCCTCTCCATTCTTTACTTCTCCTGCTCCTTGCTCCCTTGAAACTGATTGGAGTCCCATATGCCTTTAAACTCAGCTGGATTCCCTTTAAACATTAACTCAAAAATTTATTCCATTATTATGCAATATCTGAAAAATTTTCAAACTGTGCTGGTGGATTAATGGGAATAACATCCAACAGCCAGGAAAATTTGCCAGCCCTATTCCTACATGAGCCTTAGTGGCATTCTCACTTAATGCCCCCAAGACAAATATTATCCTCCAAGTCTCACACTATCACAACTTAGCACCCCCTCCCCACAAAGTCTTTAAAACAAAAGAGTTGGGCATTGTCTTCAGGAAGGGGGTGGTCTACATGCTCCTGTCTGCATCATAATAAGAGATTCTGCAGTTGCTGGAAATCTAGATAACACACACACACACACACACACACACACACACACACAATGTTGGAAGAACTCAGCAGCTCAGACAGCATCTACGGAGAGGAAAAACAGTCAACGTTTCGGGGCTGAGGCCCTTCATCAGGTCCTGATGAATGGCTTGTCATGATGCAACAATGTAGATGCCGTGGCCAAGAAAGCTCACCAGTGACTCCAATCCTTCAGGAGACTAAAGAATATTGGCATATCCCTGTTCACACTTACCAATTTTTATATGGATGGATAATGGTTTGGTATGGCTTACCAATCCAGATGCATAATGGTTTGGTATAGCAACTGCTCTGCCTAAGTCCACAAGAAATTTCAGGATTATAGCCATAGCTCAGCACATCACAAAACCAGCCTCCCCTCTATGGACTTTGATTATGCTAGTTGCCTTGGTGAGGCCGCGAGAAGTATCGACTAAGACCCCACTCATCCTGGCTATTCTCTTTTCTCCCCTCTACCTCATGTAGAGGATATAGAAAATCTGAATAGCATGTACCACCAGAGTCAAGGTCAGCTTCAACCCAATTGTTATCAGACTCTTGACCTCACCATCTACCTTGTTATGATCTTGCACTTCACTGCTTACCTGCACTGCCCTCTTGGTAGATTTACACTTTATTTTGCATCTGTTATTGTTTTACTTCGCTTTACCTCAATACACCATGTAAAGACTTGTTCCTTATGAACAGCATGCAAGACAAGCTTTTCACTACAGCAAAACCAACACCAATTTTCAGTACCAGGTTCAAAGACTTGGATGATGGAACAGCAGAAACATTAAAAGATGGGATGATTTGTTTAAATTACGCAGCTGATGGTACAGCAAGGTGACAGGACAACCTGCCCAGACCCCGGACAACAGGCCACACTGCCGACACAAGAGATCCAGCTTCAGGCTTCACTGCCACCCCACTATTCTTACCGAAGTCATGTCACTCGCCGATCCGTCCGCCTGCAGGTCTGGCTTCTGCTCCACGGCCATCTCCGCTTCTAGGATCTTCTCCACCGGCATCTCATCATTGGCTCCACTAGTAGATTCCGCCTCCTCACCTCTCTCCCTGCTCCGCTGCCTCTCCTCCTGGACGGCTAGGGGAAGGAGCAGAACCATGGGATCTTGCAGGAACAAATACCACTAGTGGGTTGGGGGGGCACGTACACGTTTGGGGGTGGGGAGTTGCAAGTGGTCTATGTGTGGGAGTGAGGAGCTGCTGTCAAGATAGGAGTAGCAAAGGGTGGGCCAGCTTAGCAGAAGGTGGGGATGCGAAGGGTTGGATAAAGGTTTAGGGGAGGAGGGAGTCCAGAATGGGGTGGGGGGGGGGCTAAGAATTAGGGACAGATGGAAGAGGCTGGGTTGGAATAAGACCATAAAATATTGGAGCAGAATTAGGTCATTTGGCCCATCGAGCCTGATCCGCCATTTCATCATGGCTGATCCAATTTTCCTCTCTGCCCTCTCCCCATATACTTTCACGCCCAGAACAATCAAGAGTCTATCAACTTCTGCCTTAAATATACATCAAGACCTGGCCTCCACAGCTGCCTGTGGCAAAGAGTTCCATAGATTCACCACTCTGAATTGAGGGAAGGAAACCTATTAGGATGGAGATTGGGATCCAGCACAGCTGCCGGGGCTGTACATGAGGAGAAGCAGTATATCGACAGTCAACAAACAAGGGTAAGTTGGCTCCCAACACAGGAACAGTGAGCTTCGGAACTAATGGGGCCTCAATGTCTACATGGGACCAGTTGAAAAATGATAGCCGCAAATGACATCCTAATTTGAAGCAGAAATTGTAATTAGAAATAAGAAACAGAACAGAGTGCAGGAATTCCTAAAGGATCACCTTGGAACAGAACTCCTGATGCATGCTAATGGTTTCGGAAAATCTTCATGCAGGCAGGAATTATGAGCTGCAGCAGTGCCAGTGAGAGAGGTGAAGACCATTCATCACAGTTTTCAGGAGGGGATTAGTTCGACATAAGGGAAGATAATTTGTAATTTGTAGGGCTGCAAGGAAGAGAGTAGGAAACTGGGTATGATGAGTGCGCTCCTCTAGGAGCAAACATGGACTCGATGGGCCTAATGGCTTCCATCTGTGCTATACTAATTGATGGATTAATGATCCAGAAGAGGTGAGGGGCCCCTCTGTGCAGCTGATCTTGCCAGTCCTGTCAGGGGTTCCATTACCCGAGAATCAGTCAAAATGCCTCTGGCTCCTGTAAGAGCAAGGCTTCAAGTCTCTCTGCTGTAATGACAGCCCACAACCCCAGGATAACACTCCACACGAATGCTGAGACGGCACTGTTTTGTCAGAGGAGACAACTTTCAAATGAGATGTCAAACCTGTTGACCCCTAACAATTACTGAAGGAAAATCTAGGCCCGAAACCCTGGACTTTTCATTTCCCTCCGCAGACGCTGCCTGATCTGCTGAGTTTTCTTTAGCATTCTGAGTGTGTTTTCCCCTCGTGGTCGTTGAAATCCCCATTTTGACAGAAAGGCAGGTACCTTCTATCAATACTTCCCTCTCCCTCCAACCTAAATCACAACAAAAGGTGTAGTAGGAGCTTGATGTGCCTCTTAATTATAGGCCATCACTGTGTTACAAACGCCTGACTTATAGCCACCTCTACATATGAATGCACTCCCATATTATTTCAAATTTTGAAGTAATTGAAGTCAATACTGAAGTCAAATATACATACAGCGTCATATACGAGGAAATCTGCAGATGCTAGAAATTCAAGCAACACACAAAAAATGCTGGTGAACGCAGCAGGCCTGGCAGCATCTATTGGAAGAGGTACAGTCGACGTTTCAGGCTGAGACCATTCTGACGAAGGGTCTCGGCCTGAAACGTCGACTGTACCTCTTCCAATAGATGCTGCCTGGCCTGCTGCGTTCACCATCATTTTTTTGTGTGTGTTGGTGTACATACAACTTGATATATTCCTATGACAGCAGAACTAGCTTGCTTTCTCTCCACTTTTAGTAATTACTTTTTCTTATCAGTCTTACGTGCTTTGGATGCCATCCATTACAACACTGTAACGTGTGGTTATCAATGATATTCGTGAATTTTCCAATTAACAGACATCGTTAAATCTGGGGAGGACGGTCTGTAGTTTACAACACTATGAAGTCCTTCAGTGGCAGTGAAATGTTCTGGGAAAGGCACAGTACAAATTCACATTCTGCCTCGATGTGATCTTCCACCCCCACCGTACCTGAGAGAACCCAAGTCAAATCTCCACAAAACTTCACAAGATGCTTTTGGTGAGGGAAGAGCAGACAGTAAGTGGTAGGACCTTTAGGAGTATTGATGTACAGAGGGATTTTGAGGTACAAGTCTGTAGCTCCCTGAAAGAGGATAAGGTAGGTATACAGCATACCTACCTTCACCAGTGACAGCATTGAGTGTTAAAGCTAGTAAGTTATGTTGCAGCTGTATGAAATTTTGGTGAAGTCACAATAATTGTATTGTCTGCTGTTCTGGTAGATGTATTACAGAGAGGATGTGGAAGCTTTGCAGAGGGTACAGAAAAGGATTACTGGGTTGTTACTGGATTAGAAAATATTAGCCACAAGGAGAAGTTGGACAAACTTGGACTGTTTTCTCCAGAACGTTAGAGGCTGAGGGGCAACCGGATAGAAATTTATCAAATCATGAGAGGGATAGATAGTTTGAGCTTCTTCCCCAGGGTAGGAACACCAAATACTTGAGGACATGTGTTTAAAGTGAGAGGGGAAAGTTTAAAGGAAATTTACATAGTAAGCTTTTGTTTTACACAAAGTGATTAATTGTCTGGAATATGCTGCCAAGGGAAGCAGTTGAAAGCAGGTACTGTAACAATGTTTAAGAGACAGTCAGATAGATGCATCAAAGGCAGAGAATAGAGGGGTACAGACCACATGCAGGCAAATGGGAAAAATTTAATTTGGTTGCATGTTTGATGTAGACAGTGTGGGATGAAGGGCCTGACTCTGTGTTCATAGTGTGAGGAATAGGGAATAGATTAGCAAGTTTGTGCTCAAGAAGGATAGTCCCCTATCTAACCTCCACACTGTGAAGACAACTGGAAGTCAAGGTTGCCATGAAGACCCCTTGACCAAGATATCAGTGGTAACAAACAAAAATGCTGGAAAAACTCAGCAGGTCAGGCAGCATCTATGGAGAGGAATAAAGAGCCGATATTTCAGGTTGAGACCCTTCATCAGGACAGGAAGAGAAGGAGGCAGAAGCCAGAATAAAAAGGTGGTGGGCGGGGGGAGAGCAAGATCTGGGAGGTGGTGAGATCAGGTGAGAGGAAAGATAGATGAGTGGGAGGGGGGAATGAAAGACAATGATGCGAGAAGCTAGGAGGTGATAGGTGGAAGAGGTAAAGGACTGAAGGAGGAGGAATCTGATGAGAGGACAGTAGATAATGGGAAGGAGGTGAGGGAATCGGAGGGAGGTAAGGGCAAGTTATGAGGATAGGAAAGGGGAAAGAGAAGAGCTGAGAGGTTTGAGGGAAAACAAAGGTGTTGGGCGGGGGGCGGGGAGGAGAGGAAAACAGAGGAGAGTGGTTACCAGAAGTCAGAGAAATTGATGTTCACACCATCAGGTTGGAGCAAATATGACATGTTGCTGCTCTAGCCTGTGTCTGGGCTCAGCAAAGCAGTGGAAGAGAATGTGGGCAGATATATTAGTGTGGGAATGGGAAGTGAAATTTGAAATGGCTGGTCACCGGGAGACCCTGACCATCGCGGCAAATGGAGCAAAGGTGTTTGATGAAATGATCCCTCTTTCTGCGCCAGGTGTCATCTCCTACCAGAGGACTGGTGGTGAACAGATTGGAATGGGAAACCTCCAGGGGAAGAGCAATGATGTGGACAGGGGGTTTAAAATGTTAACACTGCCACCCAGAGCAGAACCTACCTTCACGCTTCATGCCCGTGGCCAGACACTTCTGGTAGCGGCAGTACTGGCACCGGTTGCGCTGGCGCTTGTCCACCGTGCACTCCTTGCTGTCACGGCAGGTGTACGTGAGGTCCTTGCGAACTGTGCGCTTGAAGAAGCCCTTGCAGCCCTCGCAGCTGTACACCCCGTAGTGTTTGCCTGCACAGGACACAAGCCAGAGATCAGAAGGATTTTGAGATGTGCACAGCAGGGAAACAGGCCCTTTGGCCAACTCATCCACACCGACCAAGATGCCCATGTGATTCCTATTTGTCCGAGTTTGGCCCGTATACCCCTGAATATTCCCTATCCAGGTACCTGACTAACTGTCTTTTAGACAATGTAACTTCAGCTGGCTCTACCACATCCTCTGGCAGCTTCTTCCATATACCCAGCACACTGTGTGAAGACGTTTGTCCCTTTTGAATGTCTGCCCTCTCATGTTATGCCCTCTACTGTTTGATTTTCTGAGTACATTCACTCTCTCTGTGCATCCTATGTCCCATGAGTTTATACATCTCGATAAGATCACACCTCAGTCACCTAGGCTCCAATGGAAGCCCAGCCTACACAACCTCTCCCTATAGCAGGTCCTGCTGAGTTCCTCCAGCATTTTGTGTTACTCTGTATATCCAACATCTACAGAATCTCGTGTGTTTATCATTGGCTATCACTGACAAGGCCAGCATTTCTTGCCCATTTTTCATCGCCCTAGAGCTGAGACTATTGCTGACAAAGTCAAAGAATCAGAGCACTACAGCACAGGAGTTGGTCCTTCAGTCCATCTAATCTGTGCCAGCCTGGTCTTATACCTAGTCCCATCGACCTGCTTATTCTACACTGGTCTCACCCTCTGAGTGAAGAAGTTCCCCCTCAGATTCCCTCTTCAATATTTTACCTTTCAGTTTAAACCTATGGCCTGTGGTTCTAGTCTCACCCAACCTGAGGGAAGAAAGACTGCAATCAGAAGATTCCGGTTCAATTGCCACTATAAGGAGTTTGTACATATTCCCTGTGACTGCGTGTTTTCCTCCGGGTGCCCTGGTTTCCTGCCACATTCGAAAGGTGTATGAGTTAGAATTAGTAACTTGTTGGCATGCTATGTTGATGCCAGAAGCGCAGTGATATTCGTGGGCTGCTTCCACCCCCAGCTCATCTTCGGGCTGTGTTGGTCATTGGTGCAGACGAAGCATTTCATCGTATGTTTCAATGTTTTAATGTACATGTCACAAATAAAGCTAATCTTTATGAACAAAACTAACAACCTACCCTATGTATACACCTGATTACATTAACAGGTCTGAAAAAGCCAGACTGGGTAAGGAAGCCAGCGGGTTTTTCATGACAATTGGGTCTTTCCTTAATTGGTTATGAGAAAAATCCAGAACTATTTATCAAGTCTTAGAGCCACACAGCACAGAACAGGCCACGTCCCATCGTGCCCATGCTGACCATCAAGTACTCATCTGTACCAATCCCACTGGTTAGAAGCAATCTACAACTTGGCAATACAAGCGCTCATTCGGATTTGATTTTTATTTATTTATTTATTCCTTTGTCATGGAACAGTCCCTTCTAGCCCTTCAAACCACTCCACCCAGCAACCCACTAATTTAACCCTAGCCAAATCACTAGACAATTTACATCTACAACTCAGCATTTAACATCATCATTCCCACAATCCTGATTGAGAAGTTACAGAATCTGGTCCTCTGTACCTCCCTCAGCAATTGGATCCTCGACTTCCTTACTGGAAGACCACAGTCTGTGCAGATTGGCGATAACATCTCCTCCTCGCTGATGATCAACACTGGCGCACCTCAGGGGTGTGGGCTTAGCCCACTGCTCTACTCTCTCTATGCCCATGACTGTATGGCAAGGCATAGCTCAAATGCCATCTATAAATTTGCTGATGATAGAACCATTGTTGGTAAAATTTCAGATGGAGACGAGAGGATGTACAGGAGCAAGATATATCAACTAGTGAAGTGGTGTCACAGAAACAACCTTGCACTCAATGTCAATAAAACGAAAGAGCTGATGGTGAACTTCAGGAAGGGTAAGACAAAGGAACACATACCAATCCTCATAGAGGAGTCAGATGTGGAAAGAGAGCGAGCAGTTTCAAGTTCCTGGGTGTCAAGATCTCTGAGGACCTAACCTGGTCCCAACATTTCGATGCAGTTATAAAGAAGGCAAGACAGCGACTATACCTCATTAGAAGTTTGAAGAGATTTGATATGTCAACAAAAACTCTCAAAAACTTCTCTAGTTGTATGTGGAGAGCATTGTGACAGGCTGCATCACTGTCTGGTGGGGGGGTGAGCTACTGCACAGGACTGAAAGAAGCTGCAGAGGGTCACAAATTTAGTCGGCTCCATTTTGGGTATTAGCCTACAAAGTACCCAGGACATCTTCAAGAAGCAGTGTCTCAGAAAGGCACCATCCATTATTAAGAACCCCCAGCACCCAGGGCAAGACCTTTTCTCACTGTTAACATCAGGTAGGTAGTACGAAGCCTGAAGGCAAACACTCAGCGATTCAGGAACAGCGTCTTCCCCTGCCATCCGATTCGTAAATGGACATTGAACCCACGAACACTATATATTATTTGTTTGTGCACGATTTTTAATCTACTCAATATATGTATACTGTAATTTATTTATTTTCTCTTTTCTATATTATGTATTGCATTGAACTGCTGCTAAGTTAACAAATTTCACGACACATGCTGGTGATAATAAACCCTATTCTGATTTACAATGGCCAATTAACCTACTAAACGGTACATCCTTGGACTGTGGAATGAAACTGGAGCACCCAGAGGAAACCTCTCACACCTGGGAGAAAGGTACAAACTTTCTTACAGATGACACTAGAATGGAACTCTGATGCCCCGAGCTGTAATAGCGTTACAGTAACTACTTTGCTACCATGGTGCCCCTAAGCACAGAGAGTCTTTGCCTCCACCTCCCTCTCAGACAGTGCATTCCAGATTCTAACCACCTTCCCGTGAAAATAAATTCTTCCTCAGATCCCCTCTGAACCTTACTCTTTACCTTAAACCTTTGCCCACTGGTCTTGGACACCTCTGCTGAGGGGAAAAACTTATTACTATCTACTCAATCTCTGCCCTCATAACTGTGCATACCTCCACCAGGACATGCCACACCTCCTGCATTCCAAGGAAAACAAATCCAACCTCTCCAGTATCTCCTCATAACTGCGCTACTCCATCCTGGTGAGTCTCCTCTGCATCCTCTCCAGTGCAGTCACATGCTTCCTACACTGTGACGACCAGAGCGGCATACAATACTCTAGCTGTGGTCTAAACAACATTTTATAAAGTTGTACCAAGATCTCCCCCTTATATTCTCGGCCTCAGCAAATGTAGGCTTGCATCTGGTATGCCTTTTTTCACCACCTTATTTACCTGTGCTGCCATCTTCAGGGATCTTTGGATTGGTACAACAGGTGCCAGTTCCTCAATACTTCTGAGGGCGCTACCATTCGTGGTATACAGTACATCAAGACCCTTACTTGACCTACCAAAATGAATGACCTCACAATTTCTTGGCATTAAATTCCATCTATCATTTCCCTGCCCAATATACCAGTTGATCAGTACCATTCTGTAGCCCTCTTCATTATCAACAGCATCACCAGATTTCATGCTATCTGCATACCTATTAATACTACATCTATATTTATATCCAAGTCATTATTGTGTAAAACAAAAGTCAGAACCTTCCAGAACAAAATCAACCCTTCACCATCACCCCACGTCTCCCATCTTTAAATCAAGTATGGATCGAGTTTGTTAATTCACCTTGGATCCCAAGGACTCCAAACTTCTGCACCAGAATGTTACCTTCTTTTCAAACTTAACATGCTTTAGAATTGGCTATCTCAGCTACATTGTCACAGATGGCTGTGGAGGCCAGTTCATTGGGTACATTTAAAACAGAGGTTGATAGATTCTTGATTAGTAACAGGGAGAAGCAAGAGAATGGAGTTGTGAGGGATAATAAATCAGCTGTGATTGAATGGTGGAACTGACTCGATGAGCCAAATGGCCCAATTCTGGTGTTAGCTCTTATAGTCTTAATCTCCAACTATAATCCGTAATGACTACAGATGAGACTTCATTCCATTCACAGATTACCCCTTTGGTCCTTAATTGGCCCCATACTTCCCATGGTCATCACATACTCACTGCAATCTTCCTTCATCTTAAATGCCAATAATATTTCATGAACTTCCTATGCCCTCCCGATTTTTTAAGCAACCTCCCCTCTCCCCAAACCAGCATTTTCAATATCCTCTACTTATCATGTGCTTCCCTTTCACCTCTCGACCAAACCCTCAATATCCTGGGCTCCCTGTCCTTTCTCTTCACCCATAGCTGGATGAAGTGGCCTTGATCTCCAACTATGTTAGAAGATCACCACTTCAATTAGTTACTCCAGTTGCTGTAGTGGGAACCAAATTCATGCCTCCGTCTGCAACCCCACTTTGGCATACCCACTGATTTTTGCATGAGTTTGGTGGGCTAGAAGTTGCCAATTACTGAGACACAATAATGTGACACGATAGTGTGGCATTTAGCACAATGCTTTACAGCATACCAACTGTAAGATCAAGGTTCATAAACACAAGAGATTCTAAAAATGCTGGAAATCCAGATAAAGACAAAATACTGGAGGAATTCAGCAGGTCAACCAGTATCTAAGGAATAAAGAGATGACAACAAATCGAACCAGGACCCTTCATAAGGACCGACCGCTGATTCTCACAATTCCCATCGCTGTCTGTAAAGAGTTTATACATTTACACTGTGACTGTGTGGGTTTCCTCTGGGTGCTCCAGTTTCCTCCCACATTCCAACCACATAGGTTAGGGTTAGGGTTAGTGAGTTGTGGGTATGCTATGTTTCAACCAGAAGTTTGGCGACAGTTGCAGCACAACCCTTGCAGATTTGATTTGAGGCAAAAAATGACACATTTCACCGCATATGAAATATCATACTGAAAAATAAAGCTAATCTTTAATCTTTATCTTTCAAACGAACTAGTTAGATAAGAAAACTAGCTAACTGCCGCTTGAAATATCACTGTGGCTTTTTTGATGACTGTGAACACAAAGCACATTAAAATGTGACATTTATTGTATATCAACTGCACCCACACACCCCATAAAAAAATCAAGCTAATTAAGTCAGAGATTCCAGGTCACCTCATTTACTCCATTTCAAGCATTCATACAACACAGAAGGGACAGTGTGTTATTCCAGTCATAATGAATTCGGAAAAGTTGATGTGGAAATAGATGTGGGTGCCTTTGCACACCAGACACTGAAAGGAAACATGCAGAGGCAGCAAGCAGTTAGAAATCAAATGGTACAGTGCCTTGTAAAAGCACTCAGACTCCAATCCTTTGTTCACTTAACTGAGGACTATAATCAGGTATTTTGATTAATTTAACTCAGAATTTTTATTTGTGAATCAGTTGCTTCTTTTTCCACAGTAGAGCCCAATAAAATAACAGGGAAAACTGTAAAGCACAAAAAACTAAAAATTCAAAAAATGAAATGTAAGCTGCTCAAAAGTATTCATCGCCCTTGGCTCAGTACTTAGTTGAACCACCGTTGGCAGCTATTATAGCCATTAATCTTTTGGGAATCAGCAAGAAAGAGCTGAGGATGAGCCAGCAGGTTTACAATTAGATGATGGGTGTAACATGTATGTAAGGAAGGACAAGCCAATGATTGGGTACAAATGCAGACAGAGCAAAGAGTTAAATTGTACCACAGAGGCAAAATTCAAAAGGACGAAGAATGCTGAACTGAAGGTGCTGTATTTAAATGCAAGTGGTATTCTGAATAAGGTGGACAAACTTGTGGCACAATTAGAGATCGGTCGGTATCGGTTGTGGGCATCACTGAGTCATGGCTGAAGGAAGGCCATAGTGGGAGCTTAACGTCAAAGGACATACTTTGCATCAAAAGAACAGGCAGGAAAGCATAAGCAGTGGTGTGGCTCTGCTGGTAAGGGATGGAATTAAATCTTTAGAAAAAGGTGACAGAGAGTCAGAGAATGTTGAATCTTTCTGATAAAGTTAATAACTTACAAGGGTAAAAAAAAAATTATGGGAATATATAGGCCTCCAAATAGTAGCCAAGATGCGGGGTTGAGATTTAAAAGGGAGCTGGAAAAGACATGTAATAAGGTTAATGACACAATTGTAATGGGGGAATTCAATATGCAAGGGGATTGGGAAAATCAGGTTGGTGTCGGATCGCAAGAGAGGGAATTTGTTGAATCCCTACAAGATGACTTTTTAGAGCAACTTGTGCTTGAGCCTACTTGGGGAAAGGCTATCTGTTGTGTAATAAACCTGATCTTAGTAGGGAGCTTAAAGTACAGAAACCCTTAGGAGGCAGTGATCATAATATAGAATAAAGGGAATTACAGAGGCATGAAAGTGAACCTTGCCCAGGTGGACTGGAGGAGGATACTGACAGGGATGATGGCTGAAGTTTCTGTGAATAGTTCACAAGGTGCAGGATAGATATGTCCCACTGAGGAAGTTGTTCTCAAATAGCAGGGCTAGACAACCATGGCTGACAAAGGAAGTTAAGGACTGCATAAAAGTCAAGGAAAAGGCATATAAAGTAGCAAAAGTGACTGGGAAGCATTTAAAATCCAACAAAAGGCAACTAAAAAAGCTACAGGAGAAGAAATGATGAAATATGAGGGCAGACTAGCCAATAATATAAAGCAGGATACCAAAAGTTTTTTCAGTTATATGAAGAGTAAAAGGGAGGTGAGAGTTTATATTGGAGCACTGGAAAATGATACTGGTGAGGTATTAATGGAGGACAAAGAAATGGCAGATGAACTTCATGGGTACTTTGTATCTGTCTTCACTGTGGAAGATACTAGCAATGTGCCAGAGCTCTGTGAGAGTCAGAGAGTAGGAGTGAGTGTCATTGCTATTACAAAGGAAAGAGTGCTAGGCAAACTCGAAGGTCTTAAGGTGGATGTCACCTGGACCAGATGGCCTACATCCCAGAGTCCTAAAAGAGATTGCTGAGGAGATAATGGCTGAATTGGTCATGATCTTTCAAGAATCACTTGATTCTGGCATGGCCCCAGAGGACTGGAAGATTGCAAATGTCACTCCACTCTTCAAGAAGGGAGGAAGCAAAGAAATGAAATTATAGGCCAGTTAGCCTAACCTCAGTATTTGGGAAAGTGTTGGAGTCTATTATTAAGGATGAGGTTTCAAGGAACTTGGAGACAAATGATAAAATAAGTTAAAGTCAGCATGGTTTCTGTAAAGAGAAATCTTCCCTGACAATCTGTTATAGAGTTTTTCAAGGAAGTAACAAGCAGAGTGGACAAACGAGAGGCAGTGGATGCCACTTACTTGGATGTTCAGAAAGCATTTGATAAGGTGCCACACGAGGCTGTTTAACAAGATATAATCCTATGGTATTGTATGTATCTATGAAAGAATGGCTGACAGGCAGGAGGCAGCGAGTGAGAATAAAACAGGCCTTTTCTGGTTGGCTGCCGGTGACTAGTGGTGTTCCTCAGGGGGTCAGTATTGGGACTGCTACTTTTCACATTGCTTATCAATGATTTAGATCATGGAATTGATGGCTTTGTGCCAAAATTTGCGGATAATATGAAGATGGCTGGAGGGGTAGATAGTGCTGAGGAAGCAATGCATTTGCAGCAGTACTTAGACAAATCGGAAGAATGGGCAAAAAAGTGGCAGATGGAATACAATGCTAGGAAACGTATGACAATGCACTTTGTTAAAAGGAACAATAGCGCCAACTATTATCTAAAAGGCGAGAAGATTCAAACATCAGAGGTGCAGAGAGACTTAGAAGTCCTCATGCAAGACTCCCAGAAGGTAAATTTACAGGTTGAGTCTATGTTAAAGGTGGCAAATGCAGTGTTGGCATTTATTTCAAGAGAAATAGAATATAAAAGCAAGGAGATAATGCTGAGGGTTTATAAGACACTAGTCAGGCTGCACTTGGGAGTATTGTCAACCACATCTCAGAAAGGATGTGCTGTCATTGGATAAAGTCCAGAGGAGGTTCACAAGAAAAATTCCAGGAATAAAGGGGTGAACGTATGAGGAGTGTTTGGCAGCTTTGGGCATGTACACACTGGAATTTAGAAGAATGCAGGGGGATCTCACTGAAACCTACAAAAAGTTGAAAGGACTAGATAGGATGGATGTGGAGAGATTGTTTCCTATCGTGGGGGTATCCAGAACTAGAAGGCACAGCCTCAAAACCAAGGGATGAACCTTTAGAACAGAGGTAAGCGGAAATTTTTTTAGCCAGAGTGTAGTTTCTGTGTAATGTTCTGCCACAGCTAGCGGTGGAGGACAAGTCTGTGGGTATAGTTAAGGTGGAAGTCAATAGTTTTCTGATCAGTCAGAGCATCAAAAGATATGGCGAGAAGGCAGGCGTGAGATCCAGGATCAGCTATCATGGGACGGCAGAGCAGACTTGATGGACTGAATGGTCTAATTCTGCTCCTGTGTTTTATGGGATACAAGTAAGTCTCTATTAGCTTTGCACAAAATGCTGGAAGGGCGCAGCAGGTGAGGCAGCATCTAATGAGAAATCTTTGCACATTGCAAGATTTCCCAATTCCTCCTTTCAAAATTGCTCAAGCCGAGCCAGATTGGTTGGGAAGCTGTGGAGGAGAGCAATCTTGAGGTTTTGCTCGGATATTCCATCGGATTAAGGTCAGAACTAACTGAGCACTCAAGGATATCAATTTTCTTCACCTGAAGTCACCCCATGGTTGCTCTGGCAGTATGCGTTTGGCCATTGTCCCGCTGAAAGCCAAATTTGCTCCACAGTTTAAGCTTTCTGGCAGAGGCTAGCAGGTTCTTAATCCAGGATCTCTCTGTATTTAGCAGCATTTGTCTTCCTATCAATCCTGACCAGATTTCCTGTCTCTACTGCTGAAAAGAATCCCCATAGCATGATGATACCTCCACTATACTTTACAGTAGGGATATTATCTAGTTGATGCGCAGTATTAAATTTATGCCACATGTACGCCTCGGTTGAGGCCGCAAAGTTCAACTTTGTCTCATCGGATCACGAGACCTTCTTCCACAACTTTACAGTATCTTCTAAGTGACACTTTTCAAAGTCTTTATGGACAAAAATATGCCGTTTTTAATCCAGGTCTTCTTCCTTGCCACTCTTCCATAAATACCCTTTTGTGCAAGGCTGTGATTGAGGAGCCATGAACTTCATCTCCAATTTCAGCCACTGACTCCTGCAGCTCACTCAGAGTGACTGCGGGTGTCACAGTAGCCACTCTTACAAATGCCATTCTTTTCCACCAACTAAGTTTGGAGGGGTGGCCTAACACAGGCGGTGTGGCTATGGTTTCATGATGGACTGCACTGAGCTCTGAGCTCGTTTGAGATGGTCTTGTATCCATCCCCAGATTTGTGCTTCTCTATTATCATATTATCAAATGCTGACTTGTCTTGAATGATCTTGTCTTCATTTTGGTTTGTTCTGTTGAAAATCTACCAATGTTGTTGGACCCTACAGAGAGAGAGGGTATTTACTGTTATGGAATATACACAAAATGTTGGAGGAACTCAGCAGGAGGATATCTTCCTCCCTCCACTTTAGTCCTGAAGAAGGTCTCAGCCACAAACGTTAACCGTTTATTCATTAGATGCTGCCTCACCTACTGCGCCCTTCCAGCATTTTGTGTGTATTACTTTGGATTTCCAGCATCGGCCGACTTTGGAGTTTATCATTTATTCTTATGAATTCATTGAAAACAGGTAATCCTCCAATTTTCTACATCAACAAATTGTGTGTTGGCAAGTTAATGCAGTATATTGCTCCCAAGGAAAGTCATTACAAAGGGGATGAATACTTTTTAGCCTCACAATTGTTTCTTTCTTTTATTTTTCATCAATTGTAGACAGGTTTTTGTATTTTTCTTTTTATTGGGCATGTTGCACAATGTTTTGTAGATTAGTTCAAAAAACTCCTACTTCAATAAACTTTAAATTTAGAAAATGAGACAATAAAATGTGAAAATATTTGTGGGGGTTGAATACTTATTCAAGGGACTGTATATTGGCTTTCTTCGTAAGTGTTGAGTACAGAGGTATTGTCCTGTTAGTTATACAGAGTATTATGTTCAGTGTTGATGTTATCCGAGAACACAGTTACATCAGGTTGACTATGCCTGCTCTCCTCTAGACGAGGAGGGATTAGGTTAACTAAATTTGTATTCACAAGAGCTTAGAAGAATAAGAGAGAAACTTACAAAATGCTGACAAGGTTTGATAGACAGGATGTGGTGAGGATGTTTCCCCTGGCTGAGCACGTCTAGACTGAGAGGATTATACTCTCAGGTTACAGGACAGAAAGTGTAGAACAGAGGTACAGAGAAATTACTTCACTCGGAGGGCGTTGGAGCTATGGATGCACCACTACTGAGGACTGCTGAGGCCAAGTCACTGCCACAGAGGGAGATATCTAGATTTCTAGAGAATAAGATATTAAGGAATTGCAGGAGGAGCCCGGGGGTGGGGGGGGGGAAGCACAAATATGGCCTTGAGATAGATAATCACCCATGTTCATTCTGAACACAGAGCCAATTTAAAGGGTGCAAGGTCTAACCCTGATCCCATCTGCTGAGTTCAATCATGGGACAATACAATTCCTTAATTTCAACTGTGGTCTAGTCTTTCTTCGAAATGCTCTTGCCTTCGTTTGACGATCCCAGTACATGGGTATCTCATCCAAGTATTTCAAATAGAGAGGCAGACAAACAGACCCAGGCCAAATACCTCATATTAGAGTGCATGCATTTAAGGTGAAAAGGGGGAAAGTTCATAGAGGATGTGTGGGGCAGTTTATTTATATTCCTGAGCTGTACCTATTCTATCTTCTCGGCTCCAAGACTGCCAGGCTGCATCACTCCAGAGAACCAACGACACAGAGCTCACAGACACCACCTGAGAGAGGCTAAACAACCAGAAGAAACTCAAATCCAGGCTGACTATTCAAGTCAGGAGTACAAGGGCAAATATCAGTCACAGTCACTCAGTAATCCATTCAGCGCAGACCAGAATCACAAACTTTGGTTCAACTATCAGTCCTAGAGGACTAGGTATCCATTAGTCTGCATTTAATCCTGGGCACATTTTACCTGAAGACCTGTCTCCACAAATGGAACAGACACGTCTCAAGGACGAGGTGGTGGAGCCAGCTGGGTATACCCCCCGTGACAACTGTGCCTCATCGGAACTGCTGACGGCATGCATCCCCGACATGCTCACCGTGGAGTTCACCTGAAAAACCAACAAATTACAAAAGTTACAAGGCAGAAATCCACACTATTTGCATGGGGGGGGGGCCGTGGGTAGCATTCTGAGAATGTCCCAAGAGGTGGTTGAGCCCAGCTCTGGAAGCATCTCTCCAAGCTCATCTCCTATTGGCTAGTCTACAACCCAAATTAAATGAATGCTGGCTTTTCCAACTTTAGGTAACCCACACCTCCCACCCATCTTTCTCCCTCTATGCTCCCATTTTTGTACTCCTTTTCAATACCTCCCGCCAAGCCCCTCCTCCATCACACATGTACACACCCTTCCTGATTCCATCCATGTCATCCACTGATCTCCCTACCTCTCCCCACCATCTGGCTCTACCTGCCTGTCACCTCTCCCCTCACTGTTCCCATGATCACTGTACTTAGTTACCAGATTCCAGCATGGGGAGCTTTTGGGTTCCCACTTATTACACTCCAGTCTGTTTCTGCCTTCACCCGCCCCTCTCTGCACCTGGCTCCACCTCTCTTTTATTTGCCCTCCTCCATTTCTGTCTCCCAACTCATTCCTTTCCCCGGCTCCATCTACCATCATCCTACACCCTCGCCTCGGTCCACCAATCACCTACCAGTTGCCCCAGTCACCCCTCCGCCTCTCTTCCTTACATCAGCTCTCTCCTCTCTCAATCCTAGTGCTGGGTCTTGACTTGAAACATCGACAATTCCGCCCTGCTGCTCCATTCACTACCCCACCAGCTTCCAGCATTTTCAAAGAGGCAGTGGAGTTCCTTGTACTATGGCTTTTCAAACTCAATGATGGCTATTAAACTCCTTAAAATTTCTTCTCACTTAACTACATCATCAGATAGTTCCTCATTCCTTAATGTACTGTCTTACTTGCAAATCACTCCCGAGATTGGCCTCGGGTCAATTTGCTGCTGAAGCAGTAATCATCATGCCTATATACTGCCATAAAAGACTGTATCATTGGATTTGATTGTCAAGCAATATATTCACCACCCACAATTCACCAGCACCAACTCTGACATTGCGGTAGTAGGATCTCATTCTTTTCATAACTTTGACATAAAAATTAATACAAGCTTCAGGTCTTTACATTCATAAAAATCGCATTCTGCGAAAGATGCTTGCTCATCACAGTTGCCAAGTTGCAAAATGAGTTGCAAAACTCCAAGCTCTCTGCATTTGTTCAAATCAATAGCAATAGTAAAGATCAGCAAGATTAAGATCTCTCATAGTACATCAACCAACATCCCAGAAACGAAACAAGTCTTCGCCTCAGCTACAACCTGCAGACATTTCAAAATTTATAAAATGTCTTTCATCCCCTCACAGCCAATAGTCTGATAAAGAACAAACATGAATTATTAGTCTTTTCTCTCTGTCCCTTTGTTGCCTCCATCTATCACTTCTCAGCCTCTGTCCATGACCCAGCACATACTGTCATAAGGAAAGTGGGTCAGTGTAGTGACTATCTTGAGAGGTTAAGGAGGTTCAGCTTGTCACTGAACACCCTAACACACTTCTATAGAAGTACTGTTGAAATGATCCCAGCTGGTTGTATCATAGTCTAGAACAGCATTTTGACTGACAATAATATATGAAGCAGTAGAGCTCAGTGGACTCTGCTCAATACATCACGGCACGACCTTCTACAGGATGCATTGCCTCAATCTGTCAAAATCCCCAAGACTTGGGCTATATCATCTTTTTACAGCAAAATTCAAACAGAAGCCTCAAGTCCCACACCACCAGGTTCAGGAACTGCTACTTCCCTTCAACCATTCAATTTTTGAACCAATTGACACAATGCTAAGCATAGTTCAGCAACACTAAGACCACCTTGCACTAAAATGAACTGTTTCTTTTTGTTCTAATTGCGTGCTTTCTTGGTAAAAATTCTGTTTAATTTATGTTTTTCTTGTGAATGGTGCGGGAGGAGAAGATGGCGGCGCGACGCAGCTCGCAGCGGCCACTCCGGTGGTGATGTCTGTTATTTGTCAAGTAGGGTGCCGTGCACAATCCTGATTTGATGGAGAAGGACGTGAGAGCACGGAGGAACATCTGGAGAAACTTCTGAAATGCCTGCTTCGCTGCTGCGTGGTCCGGAATCTCCAGGGGAGAAGGCCCTGAGTCCTGGGCTTTGCTTGTTGCTTGGCGGCCGGGGCAGGCTCGAAGCGCTTGGCAGAGGATGGTGCTCGGAGAAGCTGTATCAGAGGGGCTGGTCAGAGGCTTGAAGTTTTCGGATGGACTCACAGTCGGCTGCAGTCGGGTGCTTCCAATGCATCGGCAAGCTGTTGGCGCTTGGAGGTTTATGGTGGGGAGAGTTCCTCCTTTCTGCCGCCTGCGTTAGATGATGGGTTGATCGGGACTTTGAGACTTTTTTACCGTGCCCATGGTCAGCTCTCTATCAAATTATGGTATTGCTTTGCATCGTTGCAACTATATGTTATAATTATGTGGTTTTGTCAGTTTTAGTCTTGGTTTGCCCTGTTTTTTTTGTGATATCATTCTGGAGGAACATTGTATCATTTTTTAATGCATGCATTTCTAAATGACAATAAACGAGGACTTGAGTGTCCTCATAATCTAATAATCTATTTTTTTTTTAAATTTAGAGATACAGCGTGGAACAATCCTTCCAGTCCATTGAGCCACACTGTCCAGCATCTCACTTATTTTACACCAGAACAATTTACAATGACCAATTAACCTACTGACCAGTACGTGTTGTGAACCAAGGGAGGAAACCAGAGCACCCGGAGAACACCAACACGGTTCACGGGGAGAATGTACAAACTCCTTACAGAAGATGCCAGAACTGAACTGCGAATTCAAGCTGTAACAGCGTATCGTTAACTGCTACGCTACCATAGCGCCTATGATGCAATGTGTCTGTGATGCTTCTGCAAGGTTTTCAATGCACATATGCAGATGACAATAAACCAGACTGACTTTATTCAGGCTATGACTTTATTCTTCCCTCCTCCACCCTTCTATCACCCTTCCTCACCTGGATCTACCCATCACCTGCAGCTCTTACTCCACCCCTTCCCCTCTTTAAACTAGCTATCTCTCCTCTATCTTTCTGTCCAGATGAAGTGTCTCTACCCAAAATATCGACTGTTCATTCACCCTACACAGATGCTATATTGCTTATTGCTCTATCTATACTCTATTCTTGGTTAGTGCCACTGTAGCGAAACCCAGTTTCCCTCAGGATCATTAAAGTATGACTATGACTATGCTGCCTGACCTGCTGAGTTCATCCAGCAGCTATAGTCTCTTGTGTCTTCATGCCACCTTACACATCAAATTCAAGGCACACAAGAATGACTTAAAATCAAGTCAGTTACTTTGAAGCATTAATACCGCTGTGATACAGGAGCCTATCTGTATTCAGCAATCTCCTAATAATTCCTTATGTGTCATCAGTTCAACCATATACAGCAATAATATATGACCATGATGAGATACTCTTCTTCAGTGATGCTGATCAAGGGGGAAACTTTGGTCAATGAGACTGGGAGAACTCCCCTTCTTCTCAAATCTTAGGCATTTTTACACTTACATGAGACAACAGACAGAGGGTTTCAGTATAACATCTCAGCTTAAAAATCAGTATCTCTAATGTTGCAAACTCTTTCCAATGCATGACTGGGAGTGGTGGTCTCAACTTTTATACTCAACTCTCAAAACTGGAGTAACCTAATGGTTTCTCCGCAGGCACGTAACCAAAAATGCACCTCTGTGACGGATATTGCAACCATATAGGCAAGGAGTACCATTACTTTGAACCTAGCAGGATCCCAGTGGGAGCAAAAAAAAAGGTATTTTATGGAAGGATGAGCTTTTGTCAAGAGGCTTGCACTTGTTTGAACAGTACACAAAATATTTCTACCTCAGCAGGCAGTGCTGTTCTAGGTTTTTTGATCCTTCAACAAAAACAATTCAAACAATGCAGCACCTTTGAGCACATGGGGATCAAACCTAATCTTCAAACAGAAAAATGTGCAATTGGAAGCTGTCCAAAGATCCCCATCTTCAGGGCCATGCCATATTCTCACAGCTACCGTCAGGCAGGAGGGTACAGAAGCCTGAAGTCCCACACCACTAGGTTCAGAACAGCTACTTCCCTTCAACCATTTGGTTCTTGAATCAGCTGGCATAACCCTAATCACCACCACAGTATAGCAAAACCAGGAGCACGGCACTAAAACTGACCTTTTTTGTTCTAATTGTGTTCTTTCTTGTAATAATTGTGTATAATGTCTGTTTAATTTATGTTTTACCTGTGAATATTGTGTATCTGATGCAATATGCCTGTGGTGCTGCCGCAAGTAAGTTATTTTATTGCAGTTGCACGTATATGTACTTGTGCAAATGACCATAAACTCAACTTTAAATATGTTCTGCTGGAAACAGACATGACAGTGGCTATTAAAAAGCATTTATAGAGGCACATAAACATGCAGGGTATGTGTGGATATAGAGTCGCAGAAGAGTACAGCACAGAAACATGCCCTTTGGCCCATCTAATTCATGCTAAACTATTTAAACTGCCATATAGACCACATGCAGGCAGATTAGTTTAATTTAGCATCATGGTTGGCACAGGTACAGTGGGCCGAAGATCCTGTTCCTGTGCTGTTCTATGTTCTAAAATAGTAGACTGCCAAAAATACTAGCTATCATAGCCCTATTCCGTCATTAGAAATCTGACTCACTTACTAGAACAGCACCACTTTCTGCCCTGTTCCTTTATTCCTTTATTTAACAGTAAACATGCAAGTAACTCCTGCGTCTTGCCTGAAAGAAGAAACAGCAGCAAGAATAGGAGAATTTGCCTCGAGTTGCTCCGCCACTCACTAAGATTGTGACCAATCCAAGGTAAACAGAGACAAAGGCCTTCTCAAGGAACATAAACAGGAAGCAGATTGCTGAAGTAGATGTCGCTCCCTTAGAAGATGGACTGCAGTATTAATAATTGGAGAGGAGATTCTAAGAACATCTGAATAATAATAGATAAACACAGGGCTACCGGAATGATGGAACTTAAAACAAAATCTAACACGATAAACAAACCACAGGGTAACCCAAAAGGGCTAAAGGCCAACAAGTTCCCTTGACCCAATGAGCTGCTTCCAAGGGCCTTTAAGGAAGTGACTACAGAGGTCATAAATACATTGATCATAGTCAACCAAAATTCCCTGGATCCTGAAGTTGTCCCAGAGGACTGCAAAACCACAAACGTGATACCACAGGAAAAGCAGGAAATTATAGCTCAATTGGCCTAACATCTGTCAGTGGGAAATCCATAATTATGGATGGAATAACAATATAGCTAAAAAATTACATCAATTAAGAGGTTAATGTAGCTTTCTGATAGGGAAATAATGTTTGATGAATTTGCAAGTGTTCTCTGTAGATGTGACAAAGACTATACACTGTGGGAACCAGCAAGTCTTGCCAATATCATCAGGTGACTCACCTTCACTGGTTGTAGCAGAACTGGCCAGTCCACGGTTGATAAGACAGATGGCCTCTCTTTATTAGAGCAACCTGACCTGCCGGGCTGGTCTTACAGCTCTGCATTACACAACTTTGATGTTCTCGTTATAAAGCTCTCGTTACATGCATGTGCAGATCAACTCTTTGAGTGATTATGAAGAAAGTTTGAAGTTAATGACTCATCTCCTTCTACCTTAGGCCACAAACTTATCAATCATCCCTGCTGTCGACCACTCCTGGAGGTCTACGACACCGACTTCTACAAAGAAGGGATCCGTATGCTGCACAACTGCTGGACTGTGTGTGTAAACGTAGGAGGGGACTATGTTGAAAAATAAATGTGCTAGGTTTTCTAAAATTGACTCCATCTACCGTAGGCCACGAACTTATGAATCACCCCTCGTAAAATCACTCCCAGTTTTGACAAAGGAGCATCAATTCAGAACATTAACTGTTTCCTTCCCCTCAGATGTTTCCTGAGCTGTTGAGTATTTTCTGCCTTTATTTTAGATTTTCAGTGTATGTAATTTTTATGATATTCACATTCCATCTTTTTGTCTGTTTACTAATATTTGTTTTCAATAGTTCAACTGTTCCATTTAAGATCAGAGAATGTATACAACATACAACCTGAAATTCTTGTTCTTTGCAGACATCCATGAAAACAGAAGAGTGACCCAAAGAATCAGTGACAGTAAAAATATTAGAACCCAAAGCCCCCTACTCCCCCCTCCCATGTACAACCAGCAGCAGAGCAACAATCGCCCACATTTATTTCAGCAAAAATGCATCAGCACCCTCTACCCATCAAACAAGCAATAGCAAGACCTCCAAAAAGGACTATGGTCTGCAGTACAGCAAAAATTAATCATTCACCTGGCAATCTGACTTACCACAAGCTCTTTCTCCCCCTTACAAAGGGACAGAGGTATCACACAGGTGTCATGCAGTTTATTTTCTCTTATTTTAAAAATCTCTCATTTATTGCTTTCTTCTAAATTGGTTGGAGGAGGAGCTTAGGAGGACAATGGCACCTAACGGCGACTCCTTTGTTTGCAACTTCGGAAACAGCTCTACTTCCAGCTTTAATATCCCTATTTTTCTCTTTCAGGGTTCTTTTGAAGACCCTGACCTGGAGTAATACGCTGACTTCAGTTCTTTGTGGAAATGGGACCCTCCTCACTCGTCGTAAATCAGCAAGTTGTTTTGTTATGTTTCCCCTCTTGCTGTGAAACGGAGTCACCCCTTTTTCCCTTATTAGGGAGAGAGAGAGAGCCTGTGGTATGTCGAATACTGAGTAGTCTTTGGGGTACTGCAAGTCTGTGTCTTTATCGATGCTTTGCTGCACACTTGAGTGCTCGGTGGGGGGGGGGTGCCGATGCTTTTTTGCTGGTGGGGGGGCTGTGGGGTTCTAACATTTAACTACCATTAATTCTTTGGGCAACTCCTCTTTTTGTGGATGTTTGCAAAGAAAAAGAATTTCAGGATGTATATTGCATACATTTCTCTGACATTAAATGTACTATTGAAACTTATTGAATCTTTACTCAGCTTCCTATTCCCAGCCATACAAGATTAAATCATCCCCTACAGTACTTGCAAATTTACCAGTGATTTAATGGAGAATTAGTTAATTTTGCACAACGAGTCAGTATCACAATTCAATCATAGATTTTCCCCCCACTCCCCATAACCTAATCAAGAACCCATCAATCTGTGCCTCAAGTACACCCAGTAACTTGGCCTCCACAGCCCTTCCTGACAATGAATTCCACAGATTTCTTCATCCTCTGGCTTAAAAAATTCCTCATCACCAGTTTAAGTGGGACTCACCTTTGTTCTGAGATTGTGGCCTCAGATTCTAGACTCTCCTATTGATGGACACATCTGCTCAACACCCATTCTATCCAGGCCTTTCAGTACCCAATAGGTTTCAATGAGACCCCCTCGTCCTGCTGAGGTAGGGCTTACTGAAGCTGCACAGCTCCCATGTCACCAAGATCCAACGTCCTCACTCCTGCGCCATCTTGTTAGCCATGCATTCACCTGCAGCATTCTGCTCTTTCCTTTTTCACTGGTGCATGTCACTATGAGTAATCCTGAGATTACTAACTTTGCGGCTGTATGTCTTCATCTTTTTCTTAATATGACCACAGATTCATTGGGTCTGAGGTTTACTGCACACAAACAGGACCTTTATCTCAACTCGTTCATGCTGACCTGAATTAGTCCCAGTTACCTGCATTGGAAGCATATTCGTCTAAATCTTTCCTATACATGTACATCTTCAAGTGTCTTTGAAACAGTGTAACTGTACCTGCCTCTACCACTTTCTCTGGCAGCTTGTTCCACATACACACCACTTGTTGTGTGGGAAAGATGCCCAAGTCCATCTTTCCCTCTCACTTTAGACCCCCCTCCACCATCTGTAAAAGACTGTAACCATCCACCTTAGTTACGCCCCTCAAGATTTATAAACCTCTATAAAGTCACTTACACTCCTGAGGGGAAAATAACAGCCAATTTGGTCTACCCTCAGAACTCAAATCCTCCATTTCCGGGAATCATTTTTGTGAATCTCTTCCTAAATGATATCCTTCCTATAGCTGGGAGACCAGAACTGCACACAGTGCTCTGTGTGACCTCAACTGTAATTTCATGTATTTTCCTGACTGATGAAGGCCAGTGGGCCAGACGCCTTCTTCACTGAGCCGTCTACCTGCCTCGCCACCTTTGTGAAACTGGCCCAAATCATCCAAAGCCAGGCCTTCCCTAATCAGTGCTGTCCCTTACCCTTCCTTGAAACAAACACAATGACCGTGCCAACTTGACCTGCTCCTGTGCTCCCCATCACTTAACTGGTCCAATATTTACCACCAATACAGCCTGGGCTTCAAGCAGCTCGAGAGTTCCACACTGAAGCACTGGGTACGAGGAGGTGGTCCCTTTACTCTTCAAATAAATAACTTGAAAGGTGGTTAATAAAATTGTTACTCCTTGGGGCTCCCCTTTTTCAAATAACTGATAGAAAAGATAGAATGGGCTTCTCCTCTGGACAAAGCCACTTATTAGAATGACTCCTGGGTTTAATCATAAAGTCAAGTATTTAAAATCCTGGAGTTTGTCCAAGTTTAAGAAATTGACTGTATAAAGAAACTATATTCAGTGATTGGGAGTCGAGGACAGGGGACCATGATCTAAAAATTACAGCTAGCCCTCGCTGAAGTGAAATATTTCCAAGTGCAGCGGTCCAAATCTCTTCCATAAATGATCATTGTTGCCAAGTCACTTCCTGAATTGAAATCCAAGATAGATTTTAGCCTTTATGGTTACTTTTACAAAAGGCAATCATGTCACTAATTGAATGATGGAGAAGGGTCAAGGAACTAAGTGACCTTCTCCTGTCACCATGCTCATTGTTGTATGCTTCATAATGCTGCAGCTTCTCAGTGCAGGCTGAAGTGCATGAGACACAAGATACTGCAGAGGCTGGAATCTGCAGCAATAATCAGCTGAAACAACTCAACAGGGTCGAGCAGCATCTGTGGGTAGGAAGAAATTATTGATATTTCTGGCTGAAATTCCTTTTACCCCTATCTAATGCTGCTCAACCTGCTGACTTCTTCCTGCTGACTTCTTCCAGCTGACTGTTTGATCCTGTATTTTCTAGCAACCTTGTTCAACCCTTTCTGGGCCTCTATCAACCAAGTCAGTTAGAAGCTTTGGAATATCGGCTTACACAACTGTCCCAGGCAACTAAACTATCTCTCTTCGTTCTGGTCACGATTCTTCCAACACATCCATAGATGCTGCTCCACTCACAAAGTTCCTTCAGCTGATTGTTTGCTCCTGTAATTTCTGACAAACTTGTTCAACCCTTTTCTATGTCTCCATCAACCAAGTCAATTAAGGAAATTAGTACCCAGCTGATCCCCAACATGGAAACAGCCTCTCTTCCCACAGATTACTGGGTGAGATGAAATGCCACTCACATGAGGACTGCTGATTGAGCTATAGCCCAGAGAATGGGTTGACGCCACCGTGGGTGAGCCTATGGAAGAGCTGATGACTGAGAAGGGGGAGCCAATGCTGCTGGCTGGTGAGCTGACTGACGACGAGATCCCCGATCCAATAACAGAAGAATGCAGGGGTGGCGAGCTGTTGATAGACCGGCGATGTTGCGGGGAATTCATGGAAGAGCTGTCAGGGCTCCTGGAATCTGCAGGGAAAAGAAACAGGCATTAGTAAACCAGCAGGGTTAAAACAGACCCTTTAGCACACCATGGTAAATTGCTTTACCATCATCACATGTACTGTGGTACAGTGAAAACTGCTTTGCATGCCACCCATATAGATCACTTCATTACTGCAATGCATTGAGATTGAACGAGGTAAAAACAAGAACAGATTTCAGAATAAAGGATTACAGTTGCAAAAGGCATACGACAAGATGGAAGGTCATGATAAGGTAGATTTTGTGGTCAAGTAACCATCTTACTATACTAGGGGATTGTTCAATATATATATAACATAGAAGAAGCAGTCCTTGATTCTGCAGGCACACATGTTCAGACTTTCATATCTTCCACCCAATGGGTTTCAGCAAGGCATTTGATAAGGTACCCCATGCAAGGCTTATTGAGAAAGTAAGGAGGCATGGGATCCAAGCAGACCTTGCTTTGTGAATCCAGAATTGGCTTGCTCACAGAAGGCAAAGAGTGGTTGTAGACGGGTCATATTCTGTATGGAGGTCAGTGACCAGTGGCGTGCCTCACGGACCTGTTCTGGGACCCCTTCTCTTCGTGATTTTTATAAATGACCTGGATGAGGAAGTGGAGGGATGGGTTAGTAAATTTGCTGATGACACAGGTGCTGTGGATAGTGTGGAGGGCCGTCAGCAGTTACATCAATAGGATGCAAAACTGGGCTGAGAAGTGGCAGATGGAGTTCAACCCTGATAAGTATGAGGTGGTTCATTTTGGTAGGTCAAATATGATGACAGAATGTAGTATTAATGGTAAGACTCTTGGCAGCATGGAGGATCAGAGGGATCTTGGGGTCTGAGTCCATAGGACACTCAAAGCTATTGCACAGATTAACTCTGTGGTTAAGAAGGCATACGGTGCTTTGGCCTTCATCAACCGTGCGATTGAGTTCAAGAGCCGAGAGGTAATGCTACAGCTATATAGGACCCTGGTCAGACCCCACTTGTACTACTGTGCTCAGTTCTGGTCACCCCACTACAGGAATGATGTGGAAACTACAGAAACGGTGCAGAGGAGATTTACAAGGATGTTGCCTGGATTGGGGAGCATGCCTTATGAAAATAGGTTGAGTGAACTCGGCCTTTTCTCCTTGGAGTGACGGAGGATGAGAGGTGACTTGATAGAACTGTATAAGATGATGAGAGGCATGGATTGTGTGGATAGTCAGAGGCGTTTTCCCAAGGCTGAAAAGGCTAACATGAGAGGGCACAATTTTAAGGTGCTTGGAAGTACGTACAGAGGTGATGTCAGGGGTAAGTTTTTTTATGCAGGGAGTGGTGAGTGCATAGAATTGGCTGCCAGCAACGGTGGTGGAACCAGATATGATAGGGTCTTTTAAGAGGCTCCTGGAAAGGTACATTGAGTTTAGAAAAATAGAGGGCTATGGGCAACCCTAGATAATTCTAAAGTACGTACATGTTCAGCACAGCATTGCGGGCCAAAGGGCCTGGATTGTGCTGTAGGTTTTCTATGTTTTTAGAATGCCTGAGGTGGATAGAATCTTTGATTATGTTGTCTGTGAGATGTGTAGACAGAGTCCATGATGTACTGAGCTCTGTCCACAAGTCTCTCCAGTTTCTTGTGTTCACAGATGGAGCAGTTGCCTACTCTGCTGTGAAGCATCTGGATGGGATGCCTTCTGTGGTGCATCAGTAAAAATTGGTAAGGGTCAAAGGGGAGATGCCAAATTTCTTTCATCTCCTGAGAAAGTGGAGGTAGCAGCAAGCTTTCTTGGCCAAAGCATCCACATTTTTGTTGATGGCACCAACCCCATTTACCAACACTTGGTCCATATCTTCTTTGCCTTGGTGATTCAAATGCTTGTCTAGATACTTCCTACTGGTTGTGACAGTCTCTGCCCTTCAAGCAGTGTGTTCCAGATCCCAACGACCATCTCAGTGAAATAACTCTTCCTCAAATGCCCTCTAAATAGCTTTTTCCCTTTTACTCCTCGAGCCTCGTTTTTGCTACCTACAGAATATGATCCAAATATTGGGAAAAAATATTCCTTAGTGGTTCTTGTATCATGGATTAATTGGTTAGAACAAATTTCATATCACACAAACAGTTCTACATATTAGATCAATTAGTCACACTCATAGGCACTATGCAACTAAGCACAACCAGAACCATATGGTGCAATAGTCCGATCAGAACGTGAAACTTCTCTCTGCATCAGAATCTGTTCAAAATCACCACACAACACAGACCAGCACAGCAGCATGCTCTGTTCCCCTGCTACCAACTTCTCTGCACATAACCAGTCAGTCTCGTCACACTGGACCTCGAAGTCAAAGTAAATTTATCAAAGTGTGTATCTGTCATCATATACCACACTGAGATTCATTTTCTTGCAGGCATTCACAATAGCTACAAAGAACCACAACAGAATCAGTGAAAAATTACACAAAGTGCAAAGGACCAACTGCGCAATTACAAAAAAAAATATGACAAGTCATAAATAATTTTGAGAATATGAGTTGTGAAGTCCGTGAAAGTCAGTCCATAAGTTGTGGAATCAGATCAATGCCGAGATGAGTGAAGTTATCTACTTCAGGAGCCAAATGGTCGAAGGGTAAAAACTGAGTTTAGTGGTGTGGCACCTACAGCTCCTGTACCTCCTTCCCAATGGCAGCAGAGAGAAGAGAGCACGGCCTGGATCGTGGGCATCCTTGACGATGGATGCTGCTTTCTTGTGGCAGCACTCCTTGTAGATGTACTCAATAGTGGGGAGGGCTTTTCCTGTGATGGACTGGGCAGAAGTCACTACTGTATTTCTTGTAGGCTTGCTCTATGTCTGTGCTGTCGTCAAGACATGTATTGCTATCTCTGTTACATGACATGTCTCAGTCACTTCTTCCTCAGCTTGTCTGCTTCAGCCGTGGTTCTGGACTTGACGGCAACAGTCTATGGTGAGCACCCTCGTCACACTCACCGTAAGCATCCACGTCCATGTCCTAACTTACACCCTGATCATTCACCCTTTCTGTACTTGCTGCCTTGCACTGGTCCCTCTTGCTCTGAAATCGTCCCATCATCTTGATTCTCTGCCTCCCTGTCCCACTGAGCAAACAGCATCACCACTCAGAAGTTAGTGAGTCAAACACTCACCATAGCTCACATCTATTGTTTTTTTTATTGCATCAAAGGAAAATAATCATGTTGAGTTTTTCCTTAAACTTCCGGACTCCAGTTTGCATTTTCTTTCATTGCTAATATCAATGAACCTGAGGTGACCACCAAGAAATACCAGGCCCTTAGCTTCAAACGCCAGATGATCTTTAAGATGTTGGGGCTGAATTGCAGACAAATAAGCGAAAGTTCAGAAAATTAACATCTGCTTTATTTAGCTGCAGTCATCTACAAAGGTGGGTGGGTGGGTGGAAACCAGCCATCTCCTCTCTTAGTCCTGCTGCAGGGTTCCACCCTGAAACATCAGCGAATCCTTAACCTCCTCACAGATGCAAATTAACCAATTCCTCCAGCAAATTTTTGTGGGGGTGGAGGAATTTAAACAGCTTATATAGTGTAAAGCATTTTAGTTGTGCTTGGAAAGTTGGGAGCGCCATAGTAGTGTAGCAGTTAGCATGACACTATCACAGCTTGGGGCATTGGAGTTAAATTCCAGCATCCTCTAATAAAGTTTATACATTCTTTCTTTTTGTGCATGGGTTTCCTTAGGGTGATTCAGTTTCCTTCCATTGTCCAAAGACGTACTGTTTAGTCGGTCAACTGGTCATTTTATATCGTCCTTTAACTAGGTTAGTGTTAAATCAGTGAGTTGCTAGGCAGCGCGGCTCTGTGGGCTTATAGAGCTTATTCTGCGTTGTATCTCAAAATGAAATAAAAATTAAATGAAGTTCAAAGTAAATTTAGTTCGTAAATGTCACTATATACTAACCTGAGATTCACTTTACAGGGATTCACAGTAGAACAAGCAAAATGCAATAGGACCAATGAAAAAAGTACACACCAACATAAAATGATAAACATATGCAAAAAGACAAACTGTGCAAATAGTAAACAGATCAATAAATAATACTGACAGCATGAGTCGCAGAGCTGGTGAAAGTTGGGTTGTGTAACAGCTCAGTGTTAAGGTGAATGAAGTTATCCATGCTGGTTCAGGAGCCTGATGGTTGAAGGGTAATAACTGTGGCATGTGACCCAAAGCTTCTGTATCACCTTCCCAATTAAATTATATCTGTGGAGACTTTAATCTGTGGAGCGTTATTCCAATGTACAAACCTTAGTGCTCTGCAGCTCAGTATCCCAACCCAGGGAAGTGATTGGTTGGTTTGGCAGAGTGAGCGGCAGGACCAAGTATGCTCCAGTCTTCGAAAAGATAGGACATTGGACTGATCTGAGGCATCTGCAATACTGTAATTTAATTTGAGACTCATTTATCGGGATTAGACTACAAATACAACATCATCATCATTGCTGTATGTTACATAGTATATTACATGAAAAATAAGTGCATTTTATATATATAAAATACACCTTTCAATTATACAGTTAAGTATTATACACCTTTCATCAGTTCAGGAAATCCCCAAGGCCACCACAACAGCATTTTAGAAGTGCGGTTGCACTGACAATTTGCAGGCAACTAATGAGGTGACAATGAACGGTGTTGAGGGGAAATGAATATTGGCCACATATCACAAGGGAAATTCCCTGTTCATTGAAAATGCGCCAATAAGACTTTTTTTTAAAGATCATCTCGGGAGAGAAGGGAGTTTTGATTCAGGAGATACAAGAGATTGTAGATGCTGGAATCTGGACCAAAAGACATTTTGCTGGAAGAACTCAGCAGGTCAGATAGCATCTGTGCGGAGGGGAAGGACTTGCTGAAGTTTCAGGTCAAAAACCTGCATGGGGGCAGAGAGGAGAGATGGCCAGTATAAAGAGGAGAGCAAGAGTGGTGAGGCACAGGCCAGTAGGCGACTGGTCGACTGAGAAGTCTGAAGGGTGACAGACAGATGGAGCCAGTGGAAGGAAGGAAGTGCAAAGACAGAGATAATGAGGATAAGCAAACAACAGGAATTCTGCAGATGATGGAAATTCAAGCAACATACATCAAAGTTGCTGGTGAACGCAGCAGGCCAAGCAGCATCTATAGGAAGAGGCGCAATCCCAGTCCTGACGAAGGGTCTCGGCCTGAAACGTCGACTGCGCCTCTTCCTATAGATGCTGCTTGGCCTGCTGCGTTCACCAGCAACTTTGATGTATGTTGCTTGTAATGAGGATAAGCAAGAACACCAAGGCTATCAGTGCTAGAATCTGCAAAGGAAGGAAGGTTGAAGCAGGTTTGTTGGAGCTGTTGGGGAGGGTTTAAACTAATTTGTCAGGGGAATGGGAACTGGAATGATAGGGCTGAGGATAGTGCATTTGTATACAAGTGTAGTGAGACTGCGAGGAAGGACAGGCAAACGATAGGCAAAGTTGCAGTCAGTGAGATAAACTGAAGTGTAAAATGGGGGCAAAATCGAAAAGGGCCATGAGTACAGGACTGAAGGTGTTATATTCCAATGCATGCTGTTTATGGAATAAGGTAGATGATCTTGTAGTGCTGCAATTAGAGATTGGCAGGTATGACATTGTGGGCATCACTGAGTCGTGGCTGAAAGAAGATCGTGATTGAGAGCTTAACAGACAAGGACACACATTCTGTCGAAAGGACAAGCAAGGAGGCAGTTGGGATAGGGTGGCTCTGTGCTAATAAATAAATCAAATCCTTAGGAAGAGCTGACATAGGATCAGAAGATGAATCTTTGTGGATAGCGTTAAGAAACTGCAAGGATTAAAAGACCTGATGGGAGTGATATACAGGCCTCCAAATAGTAGCCAGATTGTGGGATACAAATTACATTGGGAAATAGAAAAGCCATGTAGAAAGGGAAATGCTATGATAGTCACGGGGGATTTCAATATCAGGTAGTTTGGGGAAAATCAGGTTGGTGCTAGATCCCAAGAGAGAATTTGTAGAATGTCCATGAGATGGTTTTTTAGAGCAGCTTGTGGTTGAGCCCACTGGGGGAAAGGCGTTTCTGGATTGCTCGCTTGCTTTAGGTCTCATCTGGAAATTCCAGTTGACAGACAATTTCCCTCCACGCCACTCTGGCATATTGGGAACTCATGTACTCAGCAGGTTACAGCAGTGCTTTGCCTTTGCCTTCTGCCGGGTGAGTTTAGAGAGATCACCACCTCTATTTCTGGATTAGGTTTTGTGTAATGAACCAAATTTGATTAGGGAGCTTAAGGTAAAGGAATCTTTAGGAAGCAGTGATCATAATATGATAGAATTCACCCTGTTGTTTGAGAGGGAGAAGCTAAAATCAGATGGATCAGTATTACAACAGAGTAAAGGCACGAGGGAGGAGCTGGCCAAAATTGTTTGGAAGGGCACACTAGCAGGGATGATGCCAGAACAGCAATGACTGGAGTTTCTGGGGACAACTTGGAAGGTGCAGGATAGATACATCCCAGAAATGAAGTAGTATTCTAAAGGGAGGATGAGGCAACAGTGGCTGACAAGGGAAGTCAAAGACAGTTTTAAAGCAAAAGAGAGGGCATATAATATAGCAAAAATTAGTGGGAAGTTAGAGGATTGGGAAGCTTTTAAAAACAGAAGGCAACTAAAGAGCCTCAAGGAGAGAAAATAGGAACTTAAAATAAAATAAAAGAGGATGCCAAAAGCTTTTTCAGATAGATAAAGAGTAAAAAAGAGGCGAGAGTAGCTGTCTAACTGCTACTCTGGAGAGATAGTAAAAGGGAGAAAAGAATTGGCTGAAATTTAATACTCTTAAGTATTTTGTATCATTCGTCATTGTGGAAGACACTAGCAGTATGCCAGAAATTTGTGAGTGTCAGGGGGCAAAAGTGAGTGTTGTTGCTACTTATAAGGGGAAGGTACTTGGAAAGTTGAAAGATCTGAAGGTACATAAGTCACCAGAGCCAGATGGGCTTCACAGCAGGGTTCTAAATGAGATAACTGAAGAGATTGTGGAGGTATCAGTAATGATCTTTCCAGGATCACTAAATTTTGGAATGGTTCTGGAGGACCGGAAAATAACAAATATCACTCCATTCTTTAAGAAGGGAAGAAGGCAGAAGAAAGAAAATTATAGACCAGTTACCCTGACTTCAGTGGTTGGGAAGACGTTAGAGTCCATTATTAAGGACGAGATTTTGGTGTGCATGGAGGTACATGATGAAAAGTACCCAAGACAGCATGGTTTACTTCAGGGGAAATTTTGCCTGACAAATCTGTTGAAATTCTTTGAGGAGATAACAAGCAGGATAGAGAAAAGGAAGTCGATATATGTTGTTTACTTGGATTTTCAAAAGGTCTTTGCCAAATGAGGATGGATAGAAGATTGGCTGACTGGCAAGAGGTAGAGTGGGAATAAAAGGGGCCTTTTCTCGTTGGCTACCGATGACTAGTGGCGTTCCGCAGGAGCTGATGTTGGGACTGCTTCCTTTCACATTATATGTCAGTGATTTGGATGACAGAATTGATGGCTTCATGGCCAAGTTTGAGGATGATATGAAGATAGGTAGTGAGGCAGGTAGTGTTGAGAAAACAGGGAGTCTTCAGAAGGACTTAGATTAGAAGAATAGGCAAAGAAGTAACAAATGGAATACAGCATCAGTGAATGTATGGTCATGCACTCTGGTAGAAGAAATAAAGACAAACTGTTTTCTAAACTGAGAGAAAATTCAAAAATCAGAGGTGCAAAGGGACTTTGGATTCCTTGTGCAGGATTCCCTAAAGGTCAACTTGCAGGTTGACTGGTGGTTAGAAAAGCAAATACAATGTTAGCATTCATTTTGAGAGGACTAGAATATAACCACAAGGATGTACTGCTGAGGCTTTGTAAGGCATTGGTCAGACCGCTCTTTGAGTATTGTGAGCAGTTTTGGGCCTCTTATCTAAGAAATGAGCTGCTGGCATTGGAGATGGTCCAAATGAGGGTCACAAGAATGATCCTGGCTATGACAGGGTTAACATACGAGGAGCACTTGATGGCTCCGGGCCTGTACACACTGGAGTTTAGAACAATGAGGGGGAGAATGTCATAAAACCTATCGAATATTGAAAAGCTTAGAATATGTGGAGACTGATTCCTATAGTGGGTGAGACTAGAACCCAAGGGCACAGTTTTAGGATAGAGGGACGTCCATTTAGAGCAGAGATGAAGAGGAGTTTCTTTAACCAGACGGTGGTGAATCTGTGGAATTCATTGCCACAGATGGGTGTGGAGGCCAAGTCATTGAGTATATTTAAAACGGAAGTTGATAGGTTCTTGATTAGTCAAGGACATCAAAGGTTACAAGGAGAAGGCAGGAGAATGAGATTGAGATGAATAGTAAATTAGCCAAGGTAGAGCAGACTCGATGGGCTGAATGGCTGAATTCTACTCCTGTCTTATGATATAATAATGGGAACCATTAGAGAGGAGGGCAGATGTAACCAGAACCAGGGGATACAAGCAACATACTCAAAATTCTGGAGGAACAGAACAGGTCAAGTAGCATCTGTAGAGGGAAATAAACAGTCGACACTTCAAACCAAGATGATTATTTATTTCCCTCCATAGAGATGCTGCCTGACCTGTTAAGTTCCTCCAGCAACGTGTGTGTGTTGCTCAAGGTTTCCAGCATCTGCAGCCTCTTATGTCCACGAGACACGAAAGACCACAGATGTTGGAAACTGGAGCCAAAAAAAAAAACCAAGATGCTGGAGGAACTCAGTCTAGATGAAGGGGCTTGGCCTTTCCATTTCTCCCCCTCTATAAATGCAGCCTGACTTCCCTAGTTCCACCAGCAACTTGTTTTTTGGAACCAGAATAAGATTGGTAAATTGGAATTGGTTTATTATAGTTATTGGTTTATTACTGATATACAGTTAAACACTTGTCTTGCACACTGTTCTGACCCATTGTACAGTGCATTGAGGTAGAACAAGATAAAACAATAACAGAATGCAAGGATAAGTGCTGCGTTTACAGAGAAGGTGCAGTGCAAGTAGACAATAAGGTGCAAGATCATGATAAGAAGATTGTGAAGACGAGAATCCATTTTACTGTGCTTGGAAACTGTTCACTTGAGCCTGGTGGTATGTGCTTTCAGGCTTTTTGCAACTTCTGTCCAATGGGAGAGGGGAGAGAAGAGAATGCCTGGGTTTGGTGGGGTCTTTAATTACGCTGGCTGCTGCCTTGTGGCAGAGAGAAGTGTAGACAGAATCCATGGAGAGTAGGCTGTTTTCTGTGACATGCTGAACTGTGGTGAGCAAGAAACCGGTGATAAATGGGTGATTGATAGCTACAAGCAGGGAGTGGGGTAAAGGGGCTGGGGGGGTGTGGGGAACACATGCTGCAGCATACCCTGGTACCCTACTATGAGTGCCAGCTGAGGCAGCAAAGTCTAGACGTCTTTCCAATGAGACCAGAGCATGACCAGCTAAGCCAGGGTTGAGCCAATGAAACCTTCCAGTCATGAAAAGGTGTTGTTTCACTGTAAACTAATGTGGCAGGTAGAAACATAGAAAACCTACAGCACAATACAAGGCCTTCAGCCTACAATGCTGTGCTGAATATGTACTTAGAAATTACATAAGGTTACCTATAGCCCTCTATTTTTCTAAGTTCCATGTACCTATCCAGGAGTCTCTTAAAAGACTCTATCGTATCCACCTCCACCACCGTCACTGGCAGCCCATTCCACACACTCACTACTCTCTGCGTAAAAAACTTACCCCTGACATCTCCTTTGTACCTACTCCCAAGCATCTTAAAACTGTGACCTCTCGTGTTAGCCATTTTAGCCCTGGGAAAAAAGCCTCTGACTATCCACATGACCAATGCCTCTCATCATCTTATACACCTCTATCAGGTCACCTCTCATCCTCCGTCACTCCAAGGAGAAAAGGCCCAGTTCACTCAACCTATTCTCATAAGGCATGCTCCCCAATCCAGGCAAGATCCTTGTAAATCTCCTCTGCACCTTTTCTATAGTTTCCACATCCTTTCTTTAGTGAGGTGACCAGAACTGAGCACAGTACTTCGAGTGGGGCCTGACCAGGGTCCTATATAGCTGTAACATTGCCTCTCGGCTCTTAAACTCAATCCCATGGTTGATGAAGGCCAATGTACCGCATATGCTTTCTTAACCAGTCAACCTACGCAGCAGCTTTAAGTGTCCTATGGACTCGGACCCCAAGATCCCTCTGATCCTCCACACGGTCAAGAGTCTTACCATCAATACTATATTCTGCCATCATATTCGACCTACCAAAATGAACCACCTCACACTTGTCTGGGTTGAACTCCATCTGCCATTTCTCAGCTCAGTTTTGCATCCTATCGATGTCCCGCTGTAACCTCTGACAGCCCTCCACATTATCCACAACACCCCCAAACTTTGTCTCATCAGCAAATTTACTAACCCATCCTTCCACCTCCTCATCCAGGTCATTTATAAAAATCACAGAGAAGGGGTCCCAGAACAGATTCCTGAGGCACACCACTGGTCACCAACTTCCATGTAGAGTATGACCAGTCTACAGCCACTCTTTGCCTTCTGTCAGCAAGCCAGACCTGGATCCACAAAGCAATGTCCCCTTGGATCCCATGCCTCCTTACTCCCTTGCATGGGGTTGATTAAATAAAATCCTCGCTACCCTCCAGCTCAGCACCTTTAGTAATCACCAGATGAAAATCTGAAACAAAAGCAGAAGTTGTTGGAAACACACAGCAGGTCAGGCAGGATATGAGGGAAGGGCAATGGTTAACATTTCGGGTAGGAGCGACAGACGCACTTCAGCTTCAGCAATCACTGGAGATGTGGTTCAAAGTGCCTGGGTTTTGTGGTCACCCCCCAATATGGCTCAGCGTAGCTTGTTTCCTGCAGAGTGTCTGTGTGGTTCCATTCTCCACTGCACAGCAGTGGCCTTGACAGCAGCAGAAATGCTGCAAAGGCGATCTAATAGATAAGTGAGATTTGCTGAATTTGCCACTCAGTGTATTCAAAGAAACCACAATGGCAAAGTCAGTACTTTAACAAGCATGTAAACAGTTGGTGGGGGACTGGGGAGTGGTGGTGGGGGGTGGGCAGGAAAAAAAAGAGCTTAGCTCTCAATTAATGTCACTTCCAGATGCTCAGCTCCAACCACTGCAAACTGCAATCTGAGATGACGCCCGGCAGCCCAGAGCTGCTTGACCAACTGAAGCACGTGTCAGCAGAACGACACAAGTCTCTCTCCACATCCGGATGAGTTTCAGCAAGAGAGTTCATTCACTTCCCAGAACAAAGTAGCCTACTCGCCTGGCACCCCATCCACCCCCGTGAACTTTGTCTCCCGCCCCCAACATCTCACATAGTTGACAGCGCCAGTAAGGGCAAAGGCATCAATGTATGCATGGAGACATAGGAGACTACAGTTGCAAGAATCTGGAGCAACAAACGATCTGCTGGAGGAAGACATTGGGATGGACCCAAAGCCACTGCAGCAGGTTGATTATTGCCCCTTTAGATCATGACCGAAGTCAACATTGGACTCTAAAAGGCAAACTGTACAATTCTGATTCATGAATACATAACACCTTTCACAAACTCGGCTCTCAGTCTGATATAGCATTTGGACCCAAAACGTCAACAATTCTTTATCCCCACTGTCCATCTCACAGATGCTCTTCGACCTGCAGAGTCCTCCAACAGATCGCTGGTTTCTCCAAATTACATTTCTTGGAAGTTTATCCCCTTTCCTTCACTGTCACCTGCAGATCCTGATGTAACTACAAAGAGTAGTTGCACCAGGAGGACCACAGTGGTTCAAGAATGCAGCTCAACATCTCGAGGACCACTTTCGGGACAGTCTGCCAATGACATCTAGATCCCGAAAAAAACATCCACTACTTCTTCAGTTAAATAGATCCCAGCCAAACTTCACAAGCTTGTAGGGATGTAAGGTTTTTCTTCACCACAAGACATCCCACCCACTCTCCTCAGTTCCTTATTCCCACCACCCTGACTTACTGCGACAGGTAAGGCTGAAATCGTAACCTATATTCACAGACCACTTACAAAGAAAACAAGTGACCATGGCATTCAAACACAATTGTACACCAAGTCACAGGACAGGAGATGACCATGAAACAAATTAAACTAAGGCTGAGGTTGTTCAAAGGAGAAAGGTGGAGAATTTTGTGCAAGGGAAATGGGACTAAGGTAGCTGACGTGGTGGTCACCAATGGTAATAGTGATGTTAGAGGTGTACAGAGACTCTCATCCACCAACATTTCTAATTTACTTTCAACCCACCCTCTCTCTAGTTCCAAGGTGCTCAGTACTACGATCTCTGGACCCAGTGGGTGTGTCAGATGCCTTTGGCATCTGCTGAATCCAAGTTATTTGCTTGCTCCATTTCCCACATCTCAATGGTGAATAACATTCAGGCCACAAAAGTGCCATAAAATAATCACCACTAACAACAGTCTAACCGTTTACTCTTGAAATTTAATGGTATGAACACCTGTTATTAATAGACTGGCCAGAAACTCAACCTGACCCAGCAAGAAAAGACAAAATATAGGCAGCAGTGGGCAAAAGGTCAGGGAGTGACTCGACTGGTAATGCCCCGTCGCATTTACACCATCTACAAGGAATGTAGATTCCCGGATGAGTGTAGCTCCAACTCTCAAATCATCCAGGAAGCCCACAGCCCAACACCTCACCCGCAGCATTCATTCCCTGCACCACTGGCACCACACTTGCTTCAGTGTGTACGATCCACAGAACACACTACAACCGCTCCCAACAATACCTCTCAAACCCACAACTTCTAAAATAGACAAGGGCGGCAAGAGCCAGTGAACACCAACATGTGGAGGTTCCCCAAGTCAGAAACCAACCTGATCTGGGAAAATCACCATGGAACCCAAATCCGAACCCTCTCTAACCGGCATGGGGGGAGTGCCTTCAGCAAAAAGACTGCAGTGGCTCAAGGTGGCGGCTTACTGCTACTTTCCCGAGAGAAATGAAAGGGGAGCCAGGAATACTGGCCTTGCAGACAAAGCCTGAATCCCAGACGATGAACAAAACGTTTCTGTAGCAGTGTGGTAGAGAGATCCAACTTCTCCCTGGGAAATAACTCTCCTCCTGAAATAGGTGCGATATTTTTACACACACTGGTTCTGACTCCCCTCATGTGACCTCTTTGCTACTTATTCCATCAAACCTGTTCAGTCCTTTGCCTGGGAATAAATTAGGTTTAAGTTCATACCTGGAAACGATTAAACACTGCCAAGGAAGGTCTCGCTCGTCAACTACAGCCCAGAGTGGGAAGTTAGGATCTGTGAAGTGAAGCAATAGCTCACTGCCTCACTTACTGAACACCGGGGACAGCAAACCAGGTTAACTTCCTTATCTCACACCACAAATCCGTCTGAGCAGAGGCAAGACTAGCCTATGCTACAGGTGCTCTCAGTAGATTTCCGCACACACACACACTAACAATCAGGGCCCCAAACAGAGCTCGGCAGTAGACACGTCTGAAATTACGATACATAGCTGACACGAATAAGTCAGATATCCAGTGAGAGGAGGGGACAGATTCCAAGTGAACAGCAAAAGAACAAGAAGCACAAGCAAAATTTAAAAAACAGCAAGTCATCGCAACTTGAAAGAGCATCTTCTGAAAGGACATCAATAACAATCTTTCACAGGGAATTGTACATATCCTCAGCAATACATGCAAAATACTGGAGGAACTCAGCATGTATGCAGGAGGAATAAACAGTTGATATTTCGGGCTGAAACACTTCACTGGGATTCTGCATCATGAGAACTTGTTGCATGCATAAATACTCAAACTAAATCAAACGCAACAAGGGAGGACTGGGAGGCAGCATGGCCATTTGTCACCTTGCTGTATCAAAGAAACAACTATTGATGACCATACTGCCTTTTTCCCAAGATTGGGCGATGGGAGAGATTTAGAGGGATATGGGTCAAACACAGGCAAATGGGACCAGATTAGATGGGTATATTGTTTGGCACTGGTCATTTGGGCCAAAGGACTGTTTCTGTGCGGTAATAATTAAGTTAAATGGCCTTTGCACTTCAAACTCATCAGTTTATAGCTTGCTTCAAACCCATAAGAAAATGAAAAAGGGACTGGGGTGTTTGCACAGAAAATCATTTAGATTATAGGCCCTGTACACTCGGCATCCGCCAGTTGTGCATGCAGCCTGGTATAGCCGTTCCGATCTATTCTTACTTTCGTCTTCTTATTTTTTAATTTACGTTATTTTTTGTATTTTTTTTCTCACGGTAACACATCGAAGCTGCACCCTCTCTAACATGCTGGTAGAGAGAGTTTTATTTGAGTTTTTTTTAGCGCCGGAAATGGTTACATCCCGACACGTGGGACAGAAGCATGGTCGCATTGTGTATTCCACGGAGCAGCAAACACCGGCCGGCATAGCGAACAGAGCGGCAGACACCCCTGCTGAAATCTGGAGTAAAACACACAGAGGGGGATCACAAAGCCGAGGAAAGAGGACCGGGTTGAGACAACAGAGACTTTTGGAGAAGAGGAGTTCGGTGGGTAATACTGTTCCGGCTGACCGGAAGTGCACTGAGAACGGTAAGTGTAAAGGAATTGGGTGCTTACTGTTCTGGCTAACAACGGATGGTGCAATCCGGGGCATATTACAATCGAGGAACGTGTTTGCAGACTGGATATTGAACTTTTTACTGTCGGACTTCGGCCACATTCCACCGTGATACAACACTTGGTGGCACGGGAGGTCGTTCCTGCCTGTGGCCATCGAACATGCAGCTCCTCCCGTGGAGGGTCAGACACCCTGAGCCAATAGACTGGTCCTGGATTTATTTTCCATCTGGCATAGTTTGCATTTTGGTGTTTGATTGTTTGTGGTTTTTGTATTGCTATATTTACGCTCTATTCTTGGTTGGTGCGGCTGTAACGAAACCAAATTTCCCTCGGGATTAATAAAGTATATCTATCTATCTACACAAAAATTATCTAGGATATTTGTATTAATGGGTGAATTATGAAACTACCCTTATCATAAGGATAGGGAATGAGGAATGCACAAAGTGTTCAATACATTGGAGAAGAGGAGTTCGGTGGGTAATACCGTTCCGGCTGACCGGAAGTGCACTGAGAATGGTAAGCGTAAAGGATTCTCGTCTGAAACAGTTGATACTTATGAGATCTGCAGTCACTGTTATTAAGCCACTCAGCACCAAAGTCAAATTAGGCAAGATCCATTGTGTTTTTTTCCCTGTGACAGGAGCGCACAGTACAATTGGACAACATTTTACAATAGACTACATAAAAGTTGCTTCATTGGTCCAATATATTTCAGAGTAATTACGCTAATTATTCTGACCTGTGTCTGTAACAAATAGATTTAAACAGAGTTTTAGGCTCAGATAAGATTCAAACACAAGATAGATACAGACTCTTTGGCCCATGCTAGCACAGTTTGATTTGGCACATTAAGATGGAAAAACAATCTGTTCATATAGCATCAGCAGAAAGTATGAGCGTTAAGTGGATAAACCCTGTGTCCCAGGTCACATCCGGAAATTGCAAAGGTGGGTATTGGGGGACAACCTCTCACTGCAACTCCAAACACTCTTGAAGCACTTAAGCTTTTTGATCTGGGTAGGTGAGGTCCAGAGCAGGGAATTATTCCAGCACAAGTAAATGGATAGAATTCAAAGAAATATAACAGGCAGGTATGGGAATAGCATTCACACTGAGTGTCTTCACTGGTGCATGAATCAGACTGCCCACGTTTCATTCAGTAGCCACCTGATGTCAAACCCAGGCAGATGTACAGTGGAAAATATTCTGACTGGTTGTATCACCGTCTGCATTCAACATTTTAGGAACAGCTTCTTCCCCTCTGCGTCAATTTTCTTAACAGTCCATGAACCCATGAAAAGAACCGCTACTCCATTTTTTGCAATTCTTTGCGTTGTAAGTTATGGAAACTTTTAAGTATATTGTACTGTATTTGAGTTGCAAAACAACAAACTTCAACATATGTGAGTGATGATAAACATGATTCAGAGGACAGTGACCATGGAAGCTATGTCACAAGATTAGAATCCTGGATCAATGACCTGGAAACTTGACACCATATCCCATCACAACAGGTGGGGAACTGAAAATCAACTCCGTTGTAAGAAATCTAAAATGAAACTCCGGTAATAACGACGACAAGACTGTCATAAAAACACAGGTGATGGACTTCAGGCTAAAACCTCTGTCTTCCTCAAATGCAATGACCAAATCCAACACCCGACCTGCAATGAAGTCGTTGCTTATCTGCCCTCAGAAATGACCCAAGGTGCCAATTAATTTATGGATGGCATAAAGTTGTTTGGTCTGGTTGAAGTGTTGCAACATGGGAAATATAACTACCAGTTTGTACAATGCAAGATCCTACTAGCACAGCATGACCTGTTGGTCTGTACAGCATAAAATGGAATAGCATCGGCCTTCCAGCCCACGAAGTTGTGCACAACACAGTGCCAAACTAAACTGTGTCTGTTCTGCTTGGACATGATCCACATCTTTCCTTTCCCCACATATTCTCTAGAAACCTCCTAAACATCACCATACCAGCTTCCACCACTATCCCTGGCGGCCATTTCTAAGCACCCACCATTCTATGTAAAAAAACACCAACAGCTTTCAATGCACCTGAACCGACAATCATTGTTACAAACATTGAATCAGTCTTCTGGAGAGCAGCCAGATGGTGTCCCAGCTACGTCCTTAGATTCTGCACAGATCAGCTGTGGGGCTATTTGAACTTTTTAAAAACTTTTCCTACTTCAATCTAAGATTTCTACCTGCTTTAAGAAGATCACTATCATCCCGGCATCTTAGCAAAACAGGGTAATATGTATAATGGTGGTGTCTGAAAAGAGGATGCTGTCCAAGCTGCATGCCATCTTGGACAATGTCTTCCATCCACTACATAATGTACTGGGTGGGCAGAGGAGTACATTCAGCCAGAGACTCATTCCACAGAGATGCAGCACAGAGCGTCATAGGAAGTCATTCCTGCCTGTGGCCATCAAACTTTACAACTCCTCCCTTGGAGGGTCAGACACCCTGAGCCAACAGGCTGGTCCTGGACTTATTTCCTGGCATAATTTACATATTACTATTTAACTATTTATGGTTTTATTACTACTTATTATTTATGGTGCAACTGTAATGAAAACCAATTTCCCCCGGGATCAATAAATTATGACTATGACTACTGCCTAGTGGCTCTGATATCAATCACCATGAAATGCTTCAAGAAGCTGGCCATGGCACATGAACTCCAGCTTCCCAGTGAACCACATCCCACTATAATTTACCTTTCACCAAAATAGGTGCACAGCAGATACAATCTCCCTGGCCCTACTCCCACCAATGGAGCATTTGGACAGCAAAGATACCCATGTAAAACTACTGTTCATTGACATCTGCCTTCAGTATGATAATTCCAAGCAAACTCACCGCTAACCTCCAAGACCTGGGACTCAACACATCCCTCTGCAACTGGATCCTCGACTTCCTGACCAAAAGACCCCAATCAGTAAGAATAGGCAAAAACCAGCACCACAGGGCTGCATGGCCTATTTCTGCTCTAACTCCATCTAAAGGTTACAGAGGGCACAACAGTGGGTCAAATCTCTAATAACGATGCGCTGGATGTCACAACAATAACTTTTCCCTCAACTTCACCAAAAGAGCTGGTCATTGACTTCAGGAAGGGGGCTGGGGTGCACACTCCTGTCTACATTTGGGGTGCAAATGTTTGTGAGGGTACGAGTTTCAAGTACCTAGTAGCAAACATCACAAATAACCTGTCCTACTCCAACCATGCAAACACTACGGTCAAGAAAGTTCACCAATGCTTCTACTTCCTTAGGAGGACTAAGAAATTTGGCATGACTTCATTGACCCTTACCAATTTTTATTGATGCACCATAGAAAGCATCTAATCTGGATGTATCACAGCTTCACTGAAGGATAAAAATCAAACAAAGGGGAAGAGATTTTATACCCCACCATATAGCATCTCTGGAGAGGAATATACAGTTGTTGTTTCATACCGAGTCTCTCCATCGGTACTGATGCTGGTACTGAGAAAGGGTCTCAGCCTGAAACATTGATTGCTTAGTCCTCTCCATATATGCTGCTTGACCTGCAGAGTTCCTCCAACATTTTGTGTCTGTTGCACAGTTTAACATCAGACTGGTCTCCTGCCATACTGCACTGTTGGTTTAATTCACACTTCTGAGCTCCAGTGAGCACCTGTGGTCACTCCCTCTCAACACGATAAAGCTTAGTCACTAACTCTTCACAGATGTGAGATGTCCCCAGGACCAGAGTTCACACCACCCAGCCCAGTTACTTCGCCCTTACCTCTGTTGCTCTCACACATTCCGTCCTCAGCCAGTTCCAAGACTGCAGAAACGATGGCGGCAGGAGGTGCAGGGTGGCAGTGAGGCACTAAAACGTGATTCCTCCCAGCTTCTGAAGTCTAACCCTTGCTCTGATCATTGCTGCCCCTCTGATCCCAACCCATCTGCCATGTGTCGATCACTTTTGTCTTCTCTCTCTACACCTCCTGGGGTCAACCTCACTTAAATACACTTCAACGTTTTTCTTTCAACTCCTCCAATCAGGCTCACTACCTGGGTCTCAGTCTTCTCGTCCTCTCCCAGGATCCCCCTTTGCTTCTCTCCCCAGAGCCAAGACTCCCCGTCCCCTCCTCAGGAAAAAAAATCAACCTGTCTCTCTCACTCAGTGGCCTGAAGGCTTCACTCTCTGTGGGTCAGTCTCAGCACCAAAACCCCTCCCAGGGCTCAGACATCCTTCTTCTCTCTCCAGACAGTCCTTAAACTACCCCTTCTGCCCCACTTCGACCACTGGCCAGAGCCCTGTAACCCTGGATCGCTTGTCACCGGTCGCTCTCGGCACCAAGACAGCTATCGACAGGCTGCCTCTCCCAGCAGTCAGTCCTCCCCAAGCTCAAACCGCCCTCTCTCTCGCTCCCTCTGCCCGGAGCCTGCGGTCACTCTTCCCCATGGGATCAGTCCCTGCTCTCGGGCTTGGTATTAGCGAAGCCCGTCGGCCGGTCCTCAGTGTATCGGTAGCTCCAACAACTAGGCCGCACTCCCTCCCACCTCCGGAGCGCCGCAGAGACCGGCAGCCTCGGCATTCGGCGTGGGCACCTGATTGGCTGGGCAGGCGGGAGGGCGGGGACAGTGAGTCACCAGAGGGCACAGAGCCGGACAACAGCCGAAAGTGAGCGGGGCGAGTGGATGGTGCGGGTTACCGGGGTCAAAGTCACGGTTGGAGAGAGCGGCACGGGGTGACATCAGGGCGCGGGGGAATGGGCGGTGATCCTGTATGACGTCAGAGGGTAACGCGTGGCGAAGCGTGTTTGGTGATTGACAGGTAGGTTGCTGGGCGGAGCGGGGTGATGGGGGCGGGGCTACACCTGGGGCTGGGCGGGAACAGGGTGGTGTACGAGAGGGCGGGGCTAGACTGGGAGGGGTTCGGGAGTGTGGGAGGGGGGCTGTTTGACCGACCCTAAGCGGGGCATTAACAGGGCAGCGTGGGCACGGCAAGGGGCAAGCTGAGAATTAGACTCCGCTATCTCGGTGGCCCTGCCTCCTGCGTGACGTCAAGTTACGTCATGGGCTGGGACCTGACGGGTCGGGGCTGCCAAAGGAGCCGCCTGAGGAGGGGAGTCGGTTCTCCGGCGGCTGGAGGTGGCAGGCCAGTGCCCTCCGCTGGAATTCCACTGGCTGATCCTCCATCCCCGGACGGGAGAGGGGAGCAGTTAGTGTGGGGTAGGGATCAGCAATTCAGGAAGAGGCTCGCGGTTCAGTGTTCAGTCGGTGTCAGGATGCTCAGACTGCAGCGAAGGAGTCTCGGGGTCATTTAGGTTCAGGGTGTTAGGATCAAAATTCAGGGAGGGCTTCACAGTTTAGGGTTCATTTTGTGTCAGGGTGTTGGGGTCTCGGGTTGGGACAGTTCAGGTTTTCGAGGATGTCTTTTGGAAGGTGTGGGTCTGGGGATCTGAGCTTGGAAAGGTCAGGAACAGAATGAATGGGAGCAGGTGTGGGCCACTCGGCCCTGAAACCTATCCCACCATCGCCCAACCTTTTTTTTATGTCATGGACCAATACCATTACACAAGGGGTCCTTGGACTCCAGGTTTGGAACCACTGATCTACAATGATCATGATTGATCTGTGCTGGTCCCAGATCCTGGAATATTACCTTAATGTGATCACATTAAGGTCACCTCCACCTTAAATGTCTCCAAAGATCCAGCCTCCATCACTCTCAGGGGCAGAGAATTTCAGAGCTCCACCACCCCCTTAGAGAAGAAATTTCTATAGTTGTCAGTTTTAAATGATCGACCCGTTATTTTGTAACAATGTCCCCTTGTTCGTGATTCTCCCACAGGTTTACAAACAAATTAATTTCTTAAAATGAACCAGCAGTACTCTAATTACTGGAGTTTAGTTTGCACTAAAAAGGGCTGATTTTATTCTAATTGTGTTCTACCTTGTGAAAGTTGTATATACAGTAATTTAAGTCTAATTTGTTTTATTCTTGTGAAAGCTGCTTATCTGATGCTATAGGACTGTGATGCTGCTGCAAATAAGTTTTTCATTACACTTGTACGTTCATATACTTGTGCACATAATAAACTCAATTTGAACATCTCAACATTTGTCTTGTCAAGCCCCATTAAGATCGTATGTATTTGAACAAGATCATCACTGATTCTTCTTAGCTTCATGAAATAAAAACCCAAGCTGTCTTATCCTTATTCACCAGGACACCCCTCTCAGAAAGGGTAAAACAAGGGAACATGAACCAATCCTCACAGAGAGATCAGAAGTGAAGAGAGTGAGAAATTTCAAGTTCCTGGGTGTCAATATCTCTGAGGATTTAAACCTGGTCCCATCATATCATTGCAACAGTGGCTATATTTCATTAGGAGTTTGAGGAGATTTGGTTTGTCACCTAAAACACTCAAAAACTTATATGGATGTACAGAAGAGAACATTCTGACAGATGCAACACTGTCTGGTGTGGCAGGGAATCAAAAGAAACTACAGAAAATTGTAAAGTTACTCAGCTCCATAATGGGTACTGCCTCCGTAGTATCCAAGACATCTTCAAGGAGTCCATTATTAATGACTCCCATCACCCAGGACATGTCCTTTCCTCATTGTTACTGTCAGGAAGGAGGTACAGAAGCCTGAAGGTTCACCCTCAGTGATTCAGGAATAGCTTCTTCCTCTCTGCTATCTGATTTCTATATGGACTTTTTCTGTGATTCATTTATTTTTTTCTATATTTATCATATATTGCATTCTGCTGCTGCCACTGTTAACAAATTTCATGATATATGCCAGTGATATTCAAGTCAAGTTCATTGTCAGTTAACATGTATATAACGTATATAACCATATAATGTACAGTGTCTATAAAAAGTATTCACCCCCCCCCCCCGAAGTTCTCATGTTTATTGTTTTATAAAATTGAATCACAATGGATTTAATTTGGAATTTTGTCCACACTGATCAACAGCTAAAGGCTCTTTCATATCAAAGTGAAAACATGTCTCCAAACTGATCAAAATTAATTACAAATATAAAACACAAAATAATTGATTACAGAGGTATTCATCCCCTTCAATATGACACACCAAATCATCACTGGTGCAGCCAGTTGGTTTAAAAAGTCACATAATTAGTTAAATATAGATCTGTGTGTGATCAAGGTGTTTCAATTGATGTATTGATAATGCATCTGTACTGGGAAGGTCCAACTGCTGGCGAGTTGGTAGCCTGGCAAAAACTACATCATGAAGACAAAAGAACACTCCAAGCAACTCTGCAAAAATGTTACTGAAAAGCACAAGTCAGGAGATGGTTACAAAAAAATTTAGAAGTCACTGAATATCCCTTGGAGTACAGTTGACAATCATCAAGAAATGGAAAGAATATGGCATAGCTGTAGATCTGCCTAGAGCAGGCTGTCCTCAAAAACTGAGTGACCATGCAAGAAGGGAAATAGTGATGGAGGCAACCAGGAGACCTATGACAACTCTGGAAGAGTTACAAGCTTCATTGGCAGAGATGGGAGAGACTGTACATACAACAACTATTGCCCAGGTACTTAACAGCATTATGGGAGAGTGGCAAAGCGAAAGCCATTGTTGGGAAAAAGAAACTCATATGAAATCTCGGCTAGAGTTTGCCAGAAGACATGTGGGAGACTCTGAAGTCAGTTGGAAGAAGGTTCTATGGCCTGATGAAACCAAAATTGAGCTTTTTAGCCATCAGACTAAAAGCTGTTTGGCCAAACACTGCACATCGTCAAAAACACACCATCCCTACCGTGAAGCATGGTGGTGGCTGCATCATGGTGTGGATGCTTCACTGCAGCAAGCCCTGGAAGGCTTGTGAGAGAGTAAAATGAATGCAGCAAAATACAGGGAAATCCTGGAGGAAAACCTGACGCAGTCTGCAAGAGAACTGCAACTTAGGAGAAGATTTGTTTTCCAGCAAGACAAAGACTCCTAACATAAAGCCAAAGCTGCACAGGAATGGCTTAAAAATAAGAAGGCTGATGTCCTGGAGGGACCATGACAGAATCCAGACCTCAATCAAATTGAAAATCTGTGGCTGGACTTCAAAAGGGCTGTTAACTCACAATCCCCATGCAATCTGACAGAGCTTGAGCAGTGTTGTAAAGAACAACGGGGAGAAATTGCAGTATCCAAATGTGCAAAGCTGATAGAGACCTCTCCACACAGACTCAAGGCTGTAATTGCTGTCAAAGGTGCATCTACTAAATACTGATTTGAGGGGGGTGAACACTATGCAATCAATTATTTTGTATTTTATGTTTGTAATTAATTTCAATTACGTTGTAGAGATCTGATTTCACTTTGACACGAAAGAGTCTTTTTCTGTTGATCATTGTCAAAAAAGCCAAATTAAATCCACTGTCATTCAATGTTGTAAGTACAAGTAAACTAATCATCAAACAATGGAAAGAATATGGCACAGCTATAAATCTGCCGAGAGCAGGCCATCCTTAAAAACTGAGTGACCTGTACTCCAAGGGATATTCAAGCAACATACATCAAAGTTGCTGGTGAACGCAGCAGGCCAGGCAGCATCTATAGGAAGAGGCGCAGTCGACGTTTCAGGCCGAGACCCTTCGTCAGGACTAACTGAAGGAAGAGTGAGCCTGTCTTCTCCTATCATTTTGCATCTCCCCCTCCCCCTCCAGCTTTCAAATCCCTTACTCACTCTTCCTTCAGTTAGTCCTGACGAAGGGTCTCGGCCTGAAACGTCGACTGCGCCTCTTCCTATAGATGCTGCCTGGCCTGCTGCGTTCACCAGCAACTTTGATGTATGTTGCTTGAATTTCCAGCATCTGCAGAATTCCTGTTGTTTGTTGTCCAAGGGATATTCAGTGACTTGGAAATTTTCTTTTATCCATCGCCTGGCTTGTGTTTTTCAATAACTTTTTGCAGAGTTGCTTGGGGTGTTCTTTTGTCTTCATGGTGTAGTTTTTACCAGGATACTGACTCACCAGCGATTGGACCTTCCAGATACAGGTGTTTTTACTATAATTAATTAAAACACCCTTGAATACACATGGTGATATCCATTTAATTTATTATGTGACTTCTCAAACTACTGATGATTTGGTGTGTCATATTAAAGGGGGTGAATACTTAAGCAATCAATTATTTTAGTGTTTTATATTTGTATTTAGATCACTTTGTAGAGATATGTTTTCACTTGACACGAGTTTTTTTTTCTGTCGGTTAGTGTCAAAAAAGCCAAATTAAATCCACTGTGATTCAATGTTATAAAGTAATAAAACATGAGAACTTCCAAGGGGAAGTGAATGCTTTTTATAGGCACTGTATATTGAATGTCCCCAATTCAATGACAAAAGCAGTATTACCCATCCTGGGAGTGTGGAGGACAATGCCAAACAAACATCAAATCTTTTTTTTATCGTGGGAACATATGTGTCCCCATGTTGTTCAATCTCAGTGATAAAGCCTTGTATCTAATGTGTTTGACTCTAGCCAAGTTTTATTTAAAAAGTTGGATCATTGCTGAAAATTTGTATCTCCCACAGGATCAGACCTAAACACTATCATAAGAGATTCTGTAGATAGTGGAAATGCAGGGTAACAGACAAAATGCTGGAGGAACTGGTAGTATCAATGGACAGCAACAAACAGTTGATGTTACGGGCTGAGATCTTTCATCAGTTGTGCATTTTGTGTGTTGCTTAGAGCTAAACACGGTCTGCCAGAGACCCTCTCCATGCATTGCGGTTCACCCTTGATCTGTTTGTGGTTGGTGTCTGTCGTAAATTGTCCGACATGCTGCAGCCACTGGTGACCCGTCTCCAAGGGAGGCAGGAAAGAATCCACTCAACTCTTTAAAACAGCAGCAGTAGAGAGGTTAAAGTTAAACATCATCCCCGTCCAGGACACACTGCAGCCTAAGTCATGGGAGATGTATACTGAGAAATCATTAGTCCCTATCATTCTCCAGACCTTGACGTGCTGGAGTTAGGGCGGACGGGCCATTCAACATCTCCACCAACAGTCAGCCACAGTGGAGACTGCAGCAATCTCTCTCGAGGATACTGTTGAAATCCTCACCCTCCCAAGGATGATGTGCTGACTGCTATTGATGCAATTCAGCAGCCACAGCTTAAAGGCGCACTTACATCACACCATGTAACCCGAGGTTTTATAATCCTCAAAATGGGTGATGGGACAGTGCAGAGGGAGCATCACTCTGTGTCTGACCCCAGGAGTGTATGACAGAGCAGTGTAGAGGGAGTTTTACCCTGTGTCTGATCCTGGAGGTGTGTGTGATTAGACAAGGAGAGGGAGCTTCACTCTGTCCTTACCAGTAATACCTCACGTTTGTTGTATGTTGTGTAGGAATGGGCTGGGACAGCGCACTGGACATTGAAAACCTGGTGCACATTGCCGAAACCTTGGAGAACATTGTGTCACCATGCTTTGGCCCACTGGGAGGTCAGGTGCTGTTCACTAGAGCTACGGGAGACATCCTCATCACCAGGGATGGGGGCACCATCTTAGAATCTCTCCTGCTGGATCACCCTGCAGCCAGGTTAGTCCAACCCAAACTTAAACCTGACTCAGATTAAACCAACCCACACCAAACCCTGACCCAGGTTAGTCCAACCCGAGCCCAAATCCATCTCTAACCCAGGTTAGCTAAACCCAAGTCCAAATCTGACCCAGGTTAGTCCAACCCGAGCCCAAATCCATCTCTGACCCAGGTTAGTCCGACCCAAGCCCAAACCTGGCCCAGGTTAGTCCGACCCACACCCAAACCTGGCCCAGGTTAGTCCGACCCACACCCAAACCTGACCCAGGTTAGTCCGACCCACACCGAAACCTGACCCAGGTTAGTCCAACCCAAGCCCAAACCTGACCCAGGTTAGTCCAACCCACACCCTAACCTGACCCAGATTAGTCCGACCCAAGCCCAAACCCGGCCCGGGTTAGTTTGACCCAACCCTGACCTAGGTTAGTCTGATCCATACCCAAACCTGACCCAGGTTCGTCCAACCCACACCGAAACCTGACCCAGGTTAGTCCAACCCAAGCCCAAACCTGACCCAAGTTAGTCTAACCCACACCCTAACCTAACCCAGGTTAGTCCAACGCACACCGAAACCTGACCCAGGTTAGTCCAACCCAAGCCCAAACCTGACCCAAGTTAGTCCAACCCACACCCTAACCTGACCCAGGTTAGTCCAACCCACACCCAAACCTGACCCAGGTTAGTCCAACCAGAGCACAAACCTGACCCAGGTTAGTCCAAACCCAAGACAAACCAGGGACACATTAGTCCCAAATCCAGTGCTGACCCAGGTTAGTCCGACGCAAACCAAGCCCTGACCCAGGCTAGTCTGACCCAAACCCAACACTGACCCTAATTTAGTCTGGTCCCAATGTGTTCTAACCCAATCTTGACCAAAATAAGTCCAAACTCCTCCAAGTACAACCCTGGCCCAAGTTAGTCCGACTCAAACACAACCTTGGCCTAGGCTGGTCTGGTCCCAGTGCTCAAACATAACTCAACAATAAACTGGACTCTGAGTGCCCGTGTGTTGTGCCCCAGTGGGTTGGGATGGTGTTGGTGAAGAGTGCAAGCTTGGGACTGGGAGTTGGGGACATGCTACACTAAAGCTGAGCTAGATATTTAGCACAGGTCAGGGGCATGTGGGTGATGGTTACTGAGGGCTGAGTTCGTGTAGTGGGTGGGGGGGGTGGTTTGGTATGGAGTGTGAGGTGGTGTATTGTGTGTATTTTAGTAAGTATCCTTGTTGAGGGGTGTGTGTGTGTGCGCGAGATAGAGGACGAGAGAGAGTTGCGTGTGTGTTTAAGGATGTGCTTATGTGCTGAGTGAGATTGGGGTGTGTTGGGGCATGTGCAGTATAAGGTGAGTGTTTGGGAGGGGAGAGTGTTGCATGTGTATATTTACTCTGTGTGTGTGTGTGTGTGTGTGTGTTGCCCAGACGGACATTGCTGCCCTCACCCTCACCCCTTGCCGTCTCTCCGCAGGTGGATGGTGAACAGTGCTCTGTGCCACCGCCAGCAGACTGGAGACGGAGCCAAGTCCTTTCTGCTGCTGCTTGCCGCCTTGCTGCGGGCAGCCCAGACCGAGGGAGTAGGTGTGCGGCAGCAGCTGGCTCGGGGCCTGGCCCAGCTGGAGCGAGACGTGCTGCCGCGGCTACTAGCCCAGGGGCTGGGTCCACACTGCACCTCGGCCCTTGGCCCAGGACCGGCACAGCTGCAGCGGGAGGCGGTGGGCCGTGTGCTGGTGGCCTACCTGTCGGGCCGGGTGGGCGAGGCTTGGGCCCCCCTCCTCGCCAACCTAGCCTGCGACCTGCTGTGGCGGCTGTCGGACGGAGCGCCAGGCCCAGGCCCAGCACTGGACCTGTGTGTCAACCACCCATCTGAGCTGTTGGTGGTTGTGGGCGGGCTGTCAGTGGGTCACAGCCAGGTGCTGGAGGGACTGCCACTAAGCCGGGGGCTGGCTGTGCGCAGCCGCCTGGGCCCCACCAAAGCCCTGTTGCTGTCGGGCAGCCTGGCACCGGCCCTGAGCGAGCCCGGCCTCACCCTGCGGCCCAGCTCAGCTGCCGCACTGGCCGAGGCCCGCCTCTGGGTAGCCAGCCGGCTGGAGCAGGACATGGCCCGGCTGCGGGAGCTGGACATCGGCCTGCTGCTTTCGGGACCCCGGCAGCCAGACTGCGTGCTGGAGGCGGCTGAGGCCAGCAGCCTGGCTGTTGTTCACAGGCTGCCAGATGATGAGCTAGCTTTGCTGGGGAGGCTGACAGGCACACAGCCTGTGTCACAGGTGGCTGAGGCCCAGGTGGCCGACACTTTGCAAACCTGCTTCGTGCAGCCTCTGGGTGCCGGACCCGGCCCGCAGCTGCTGCTGGGCTTGGCTGGATGCCGTGACCTGAAGCCCCATTGCCTCCGCCTCTGTGCCCCAATCCTTGGCCTGGCCCAGCAGCACCGCAGTGCCATTGCCGGCGCCTACCAGCTGCTGACACTTCTGCTGCCCGAGGGGGGGGACCTGTGGTGGGATGGGTCCAAGGTGGGTGATCCAGGCAGGGAGGCAGCTGAGACAGGGGACCCAGAGACCTCAGGGTGGGAGGAACCAGACCGGGAGGGACTAGACCCAGGGATCCTAAGCTGGAAGGGACCAGGCCCTGGGAAGGGCAGTAAGAGTCCAGACCTAGACAACCCAGGCAGGAAGAGAAACATGGGGTTGAAGGGACCTAACCCAGGAAGCAGGAGGGAAGTCTTCAAGGCTGGGAGCCCAAGACCGAAAGGTGAGCGATCCAGCCCAGAGGCCCGGTGGAGGGAAAGGGAGGGAATCAAGGCAGAGGATGCAGAGAACAGGATGAACAGACCTGGCACAGGGTCCTCAGGATGGGAGGGACCCTTTCCTGGAACCCTAGAAAGGAAGAGTGAGGGACAGAATCCAGTGGGGGGCAGGGAACCTGACCTAATGGTCCCAGGAAGGGAGAGTGAGAACGCTGACCCATGGGCGCTGTGGAGGGAGGGACCTGACTTGGGAGGCGGGACGGTGGGACCCAATCCTGGGGTCCCTGGGAAAGGGAGGGGGGTTCCCTTCCCAGAAACTGCAGAATTGGAGAGGGAGGGAGATGAGCTGGAGAACCCAGGGTGGGAGAAGGAGGGAGTCAGTGCTGACGTTTCAGGAAAGAGGAGGGAGCGAGTCAAACCAGACCCTCCAGGATGGTGGCGGAAAGGAGATGATCCAGAGACCCCAGGGACAGGGAGCAAGGGATCCAATGCTGGGGTCTCAAGGAGACAGAGGGAGAGCCAATGTTCCTGTGACCCGGGGAAAACAGAAGCTCAAAACAAGGGCAAGAATAGCCTCAGCATTGAGCGAGCACAGAGCGAGCCCTCCAGAGCTGTCCCCCGTCCCCCCACCCCTACACTCTCCCCCGAGCTCCAGGATCCAAGTGAATGGCAGCTGCCAGCCGGCTGTGTGCTGCCCCCAGGTGGGGCATTTGAGTTCCTGCTACACCACCACCTCCAGCAGGAGTGTGCCCGGCAGCTCCAGCCCACCGTGGGGCTAGCTTGCCAGGTGCTGGCGCAGGCCCTGCTGAACATCCCCCTGCACCTCTACCGAGGCCCCAGCCCCGGCAGGGAACTCCTACAGGCCCATGCCAAATTCCTGCAGCAGCTCCGGGAGGGGCATGTGATGCCGGGGCATCGGGGGTCGCTGGAGGTGGTGGCAGCCAAGGGGCAGCTGGTGAGCTCCACCCTGCAGTGCCTGAGGAGCCTGCTAAAGGTGGACAGGGCCGTGGCGGTGCGCGGCAGGCTGGGCAGCGGGGGGAGGGCAGAAGGCGAGGACAAGGAGTGAACGGGAACACCAGCCGCCAAGGGACAGCTTCCCAGTCAGAGGTGACTGACACTTGAACCACAGCTTACTGTGAGCAAGGGTTCCAATTCGAGCCCTGCAGGACCACACCGGACACCACAGGCCAGCAGAGCCCGATAGTGTAACTGGACAAGCAGCAGTTATATTCAGCCCATCTAAACGACCCTTAAACTCATCGAGCTGCTGTCCTTGCTCAAGATCTCACAAATCCAACTTTGTTGGATATTTCTACAATTCCTACCAAACTTTCTGGGAAAAGAAACACCTATGAACCAGTGGCTTAAAAACACCAAATCTTTTTATAATTAAGATAATTAAGGCATCCAGAGAGGTATGGTTGATGAGACACAGCAACGGACACAAATTGAAAGGCTGACATATGGGTGTGAGACATGTCGCTTTCACACATACTTACACATTCCATCCACACACACACACAGGCGAAGTTTACATTGAAGAGCACATCCTGTTCCTGTGTGCCGCCAACACCCGCCTACCCTGGCTATCACTGAACTGCAGCAGGTGTACCAGAAGCTCCGCCTCAGGAGCTGTAAAGTGGGGCAGCCTACCCCCCCATGGACCTCTGAGAAAGGGGACTCATGGGGTGGGGGCGGATGGACCCCAACCTCCCTGACTTAGTAGACAGTCATCCACAGTTATTGTAGCAGCAACCGGACCAGGGATCACACTGATAAACATCGACTTCATAATGGAGCCATATCAACCCACAGATCCAAATGGCACCACCTTCCACATAGAGAAGGCCGATCAATTGGTCACAAGGTGATCGTTGCTTCCAGAGGGTGCACCATAAACTAAGTACAGTGCATCACAGTCGTCAAATAGTAGGAACTGAGCCACGGGTCCCCAGCAGACAGACATGCACGGGATGTGGCAGCTCTGGACAGATGACATTCCCTGCACAGTGAAACATTCCTTCCCCACAAAACTGGAGATGCTGGAAAACCGAAATTTAAAAAAAAATCTGCACACACAAAGTGCTAGAGGTCAAGCAGCATCTATGGAGGGGAATGAACAGCTGACACTGAGACCCACCATCAGAACTGGAAAAGTAAGAAGCAGCAGCCAGAATAAGGTGGTGGGGGGTGGGGAAGGGATGGAGTACAAGCTGGCCAGTAATAGGTGAAGCCAGCTGAGGGGGATGTAGTAAGAAGCTAGGTGATGATAGGTGGAAGAGGTGAAGGGCTTAAGGAGGAACCTGATAGGAGAGGCCAGTGGACCATCGAAGAACGTAAGGAGAAGAGGCACCAGAGGGAGGTAATAGGCAGGTGAGGAGAAGGGGTAAGAGAGGAACCAGAATGGAAAATGGGGAACAGAAAAAGAGGGGGGGGGAATTATTGGAAGTTGGAGAAATCTATGTTTGTACTGTCAAATTGGGGAAATCTTTACTCACCTACTCCACCTATCACCTCTCAGCTTCTTACTTCCTCCCTCTCCCCCACCCACCCACCTTCCACCTCACCCGATTTCACCTATCATTTGCCTTCTCCTCCCTCCACCTTCTTATTCTGGCTTTTGCCATCTTCCCATTCTGGTTTTTCCCAACTTCCCTCCCCATCTGATGAAGGGTGTCGGCTCGAAATGTTAACTGTTCATTTCCCTCCATAGATGCTGCCTGACCCGCTGAGTGCCTCCAGCACTTTGTGTGTGTGCTGCTTTGGAGTTCCAGTCTCTGCAGAACCTTGTGATCTGGAATCATTCAGCATCTTAGATGATATCTGTGGACAGACAGCAGCTAACTTTTCAGATGGATAATAAGGATACGGGCCCTTCAAGCCCACCGAGTTTGCACTGACTATTAACACTAATGCTACACAAATCCTATTTTATTCTTTCTACATTCTACCACTCACCCACACACTGGGGATAATTTGCAATGGCTAATAGATCTGCCATCCTCCACGTCTTTGAGATATGGGAGAAAACCCACGCAGTTACAAGAAGGACATGCAGTACAGGTCAGGAGAAACCTGGGTCACTGAAGCTGTGAGGCAAAGCTGGGCTCACCTTATCTTGTGACCAGACTGATGAAAGATCGACCAGAAATAACAACTCTGCTGAGCATTTGTGCCATTTTCCATTCCACCCTAGTATCAGGCAATTTCACAGTTTAACATACCCAGCCTCCTCAATAGAGATTCCCCTGCACGGTGAAGAACACAATCCAATGTGAGAGGCACACAGCCCAGAAAAGAGGTATCAGAGAATGGGTATCTTCTGAGAAACACCATTCAAATGATTTTCCAAAAGGTGAGGAAAGAAGGAAGGCAATCCTATTCCTCGGAAATTATTCCGAACAATTGTGATCCATTGTAGCAATCAGTCCAGTCATCTGTTCACTGTACTCCTTGGTCGTGTTGCACAGCATTACATGAAAAGACCACCTGTTGAGACAGATTGCACAATAACTTCAGTTGATTAGTATTGCTGGATACACTAATGAGAACACAAGATAAAAGAAAAGACCATATGGAAGTTCCTCATCTCTTAGTTGGGTAACAGTTCAGAATCTAACCTTGCCCCAGTTGCAGCTTCCCCCACAAAGAGAAACACCAACTGTGTAATTACCCTATCAAGCCTGCTCAGATATTTCATTGAGATCACCTTCACCCTTCTAACCATAGTGCGAGGGTCCAACCTCTCCAATTTTTCATCTCAAAACAACCCTTGAACCCGTGAATAGCTTATGAACCTACTCCATTTGCCTTCAATGCATGAGGTGTTTGGGTGGGGGGAGGGTGTTGAAGTGTGGGGATGCATGGCTATTTCTGTGGCCAAGCCTTCACAGATACCATGTAGAAGCATTTACCTGGGAAAGCTACAGTGCTGTGCCTAGAAGAGGCAAAACCACCAAGACACAGTCTAAAAAACAGGGCATGTGAAGTGCCTAATGCAATTTATACATAAGATGTCAAAATGATTGTAATCAAAGAATACGATGTATAATATGTGATAAACATAACAAAGTAATGTGTTAAAGCTGATTTATACTTCTGCGTCAAATTGACGCCATAACCTACGCAAGTGGCCTGCGTGTGTTGTGAGCATTTATACCTGTGTGTTGGTGTGTCTGCGTCACTGTGTAACTCACGTACGTCACGCATGCGCACATACCTGCCCGTGCAAGGCTTCTTGGTCATGGTAGTCTTTCTCGGGGTAAACAAGTTTAAAGTGAGCGTCTTTTTTCATAAAAGTGAAATGTGTCCTCCATAATTTCGGAGGTCTGTAAAGCTTTATGGAAAGCATTGCAGCCAGAGTTCCTTCCCTGCCCTTCAGTCACCCAATAGGAAGCCATTGCAGCATAGAGGAAATGCGATGCTACCAAGTGGACCAATCACAGCTGTTGCGGTCTGCATTGCCGCGACGCGTAGTTACATTTTGGGGGAGGTGTGCATCAGGCTACAGCGTAGAGTTCACGGCTACGCCGTACCTACAGTGTTGATTTGATGCAGAAGTATAAATCAGCCTTTATATACAGATGGTGAACGTAGAGAAAAGGACCCACACAGTGAACATCTAATGCTTGAAAGAATATCAGGCACAGATATACATCAATTTCTGAAAGACTTGTATTCCAAGACAGTATATAAACACTGGTTTCACTCCAGTGTTCCAGAATCCAGAATTGCACTTCAAAATATATCAACAAATAATATCTGAAGTAACTTAAGATTTGTTAATAAAATATTTTATTAAGATAATAAAGCATACGCGTTATCCTTTCTGGATACTTGCCCAGAGACATAGACATGATCCCCGGGATCATGAGAAGTTAAAGTCATCTTGTTGGACAAGGGTCAGTGTCCTAAAGAGTCGTTCTTTTAATTCAGTTTATTTTCTTTCTGTCTATGGATCGTGAGCCTTTGGAACTCTTCCTCATCCAGGGGCTGCAGAATCTTCTTTGATTCAGATTCTTGATTAGCAAGGGGAAGAAAGTGACTATACAAGGATGAGAATGAAGACCTGAGGATGTGACTTCAAGGCTCTATTATTGCTTCTGACGTGCACCTTGACCTCTAGGTTGTAGTGACTCTACACTGATGTGTCGGGAAGATGAACAGGAGGGTTGTCACTGGTTTTCAGAGGATGAAACTCAGCTTGATGGAATTGGGATGTTGATAGCAAGGGTCCTTCCCGTGAGTGATGAACCAGGCTTGAAGATATCAGTGAAAATCTGGACACTATTTTTATCTTTAAATTAAAGTACAGTGGACTCCGTCCTGCTGAATCAGTTTATGCTGATCTCCACACTGGGATTGTCATCTCTGCAGATGGCAACTGTTTCTTGATGTAAAAGAACGCCTAAGTCTTACTACAGTGAATGTTTGGGTGGTGGTGATGCTGTCCTAGTGGTTTCCTGGTCCATCTGATTTTCAAGCTCTGATCAATCCTTGTTTGTGAGCTCTTCAGCATCAGATTTTGGTAACTCTTCCACATCATTCTTATCTATACAGTCATATCCCACTTTACAGACAATCTGACAATGTCTTCTCTTAAGATTTTAAAGGTTTAAATAAATCATGGGAGACACTACCTAGCCATAACTTTGTCCATGCAAGAGACAGTAATGTGGTCAACAGCCAGAAGCACAAGAGACTGCAAAGACTGGAAGCTGGAGGGGAAAAAAAAAGGAGTTGGCAGTGGGTCAGGGAGCATCTGTGGGAGGAAATGACAGTCAATATTCAGATGAAAGGTCCCAACCCAAAACATCCACTGTCCATGTCCCTCCTCCTTCAGCCTGACTTACTGAATTCCTCCAGCAGCTAATTTTGTTTTTAATTCAATAACTATCCTGATATTGTCCTGCTTCCAAATACTCTGAATGGTGAACCCATCTCTGCCACTTGTATCCAATGTGACCTGCTCCATTACACAATGCAGATGGTGCCTTGGGTCCAGGGTTGTGGCATGGGTGATAGGAAGCAAAAACGATATTCGGACGTTATCAACCTTGTCCTTGATGTTAATTAGATGTCTGGGACATTGTCCATGATCAGCAACACTGTGATCCATGGTACTCCACGCACAGCATCATTGGAAGGGGAAAAAAAAATGACATGACAGAATCTTGGAAAATTAGCAGGTCATCCAAAAACTTCTGATAGATCTCAACACTGCTGGAAGATTGGCCTTTATCTATCCCTTCAGTGCCCTCGGGTTCTCTGGTAGACTATCCAAGCATCAAGCCCAAATCACTTTTAGCACTGCTATCTAGTTTAGTACAGCAACCTCTGGGTACTTGGAATCCTGGAGCAGATCCCTCATCCCTCGAGATAAAACGTGTGAGACATTGTCACATCTTGCTCGCATTAAATTTGGGCTGTAGCCACTTTCCTCAATGATTTTTTTCAGCTGTCATAGAAAATCTAATGCCACCAGGGTTTCTGTATTTTCTGCTCACCACTACCACCACCCTCCCCTGCCACCCATCACCAAATACCATCCCCCATCACAGAAGGTGAACAATGTACAGGTTTGCATCCTGAAATCAGCCCAACTTCAGCCAACATGTCGGTATTTTCGCAGATCCACCTTATGCTATCTCATCTTCCTGTGACAATCAAGTCAAATTTATTGTGTTACGTACCCCGTAACTGGGTTGCCAAACCAGCAGAAATGGACCACTTAGTTGGAGTCTGGATTACTGGAACTAAGAAAGTTTTATTAAAGAAATAAGTAACACAGTACTCTAATCGTAAGGATATGAATGCAACAGGTTAGCAATGATAAAACACACATGTACACAGAACTAGGGTAATAGGAATCAACCAAGCTCTATCGCAGTCTAGGGGTAAAATGATCAGTCTCAAGTGACGCAGAGTTCAATTCAGCTTAGTACAGTTCGCAGTAATCGCTGTTGTGCCGTTGGGGAGGGAGAGAGAGAGAGAGATGCAAATCTGATTCAGCAGACCTTTGATGTTCTTCGCAGTTGGCTTTCGAGCGGACCCTTTTATGTCTTCTATCCCGCTGTGGTCACCGACTGTGACCCCTCCATTCCGGATACGACTGTTCTTCCGCTGTGAACCCGCCACCCAGGCAAGGGCAGACACACACACCAGGTTCCTGCCGATCGTACCTTTTCACCCTGTCAGTCTATGGTCGGTTCCCTCGAACCAGACCTCCAAACTCCCACCAACTTGTGGGGGCACACCGCTCTTCCAGGGTCTCGTTATCTCATGATCTCGTGGTGTGTGTCTTGCCTTAGCGAACCTGTTCTTTTTATCCCCCTGCTGGGGTATCGCCTGTCCATCAAACTTCAAACAGTTCAGGTTCAAAGCAACCGGTCTGACAATATTCTGAATTGTGCCTCTTTTCGTTATCTCTCTCTCATTAGCATCAATCTTCTGATAACTTGGTTTTTCGTCACAATTGTCACTTAACTATATACATGTAAATAACCTAAATAACCATATAACGTATATAGAAATGAGACATTTCTTCAAAGCAGGGTGTAAAGCACAGTGGTACACATAACACATGTTAACTTATGAAGGTAAAGATAATCTACAGAAGAATAACACATAAATAGCAAACTAAAATGCATTAATATTAAATAATGCAATGTACAGGACAGATTAACCAGTGACATTTTGAATATGATGATCTGAGGGAAGAAACCGTTTCTCATCCTGACCGTTCTTGCTCTTTTGCATTGTAGTCTCCTGCCTGATGGTAGAGAGTCAGCGAGGATGCTGGATGAATGGGTAGGAGCCTCAATAATACGAAGGGCCCTGTGTATGCAGTGCTCCTGATAAATGTCCCCGATGGATTGTAGGGAGAACCCTATGATCCTCTCAGCCATTCTCACAGTACATTGGAGAAAATCCTGGTCCGATGCTTGACTGTTCCCATACCAGATGGAGATGCAACTCGTCAGGACATTCTCAATGGTGCTCTTGTACACAGTTAAGATTGGGGGTGGGGAGAGGAGCTTTGTTGCCTCAATCTTCTTAGGAAGTGGAGATGCTGCTCTGCCTTCTTGTTCAGGGAGGTTGTATCAAGGCACCAGGTGAGGTCATCTGTGATGTGAACTCTCGGGAACTTGGTGCACTTAACTCTACGGAGGAACCAGGTATTCACATAGGGGGATGGTTTGTCCACACCTTCCTGAAGTCCATCTTTGTCTTTTTCATATACAGGCCTAGGTTGTTTTCCTCACACCAATCCACCAGCCTCTTCACTTCCCCTCTATACTCCATCTCGTCATCATTCTTGATGAGGCCAACCACTGTTGTGTCATCTGCAAAATTCATGACCCGGTTTGAGCTGGGTCCTGCAACCCAGTGATGCGTCAACAGTATGAACAGCACTGGGCTGAGCACACAGCCTTGGGGAGTGCCAGTGCTCAGTGTAATGGGACAAAAGACGTTGCAGCTAACAGACTGACTGTAGTCTTACTGATAAGAAGTCCCGTATCCAATTGCAGAGGGAGGTGTTGAGACCCAGCGAGGACAGTTTCCCCATCAGTTTCTAGGGTATGATGGTTTTGAACGCCTTAATGAATTCTATAAACAACAGTGAGGCATATGAGACCCCATTCTCCAGATGGGACAGGACTGAGTGGAGGGCAAGGTCTATTTCATCATCAGTGGATCTATTTGAGCAATATGCAAACTGGAAAGGGTACAATGTAGACGGGGGAAAGGCTTTAGTATGCTTCATGATGAGCTGCTCAAAGCATTTTGTAAACGATTGATGTTAATGCCACTAGTCAATAGTCATTTAGGCAGGATATTCTCGCCTTCATTGACACTGGAATGATGGTTGCCGCTTTGAAAATGAGAGGACAATGGATTATTCCAGAGAGCTGTTGAATATATCCGTCAGCACCTCCATCAGCTGGGCTGCGCACTCTTTCAGAACCCGACCTAGTATATTATTGGGCCCTGCAGCTTTGCATGGGTTGACTCTGAGCAGGATATTCCTTACCCTAGTTTCAACCAGACAGTGTCCTGCTCCCCTGGGGAGATGGGTGCCTTCCTCACCAGCACTTTCTTATGCACAACAAACTCGGTGTAGAAGACATTCAGCTTCTCAGAGAGTGAAGCATCCTGGTCACTGATACGCAGGGTAGACTTGTAGTCTGTAATCCTCTGAATTCCCTGCCACATGTGCCTCGTGTTCCTGGTATTGCAGAAGTGGCTATAAATTCTCTGAGAATGCTCCCATTTTGCCTTCTTGATCTAAAAGCAGCAGCCCGGCACGGACCTCAGTCGTGAGCCATGGCTTCTGATTTGCCCTCACCCGGATGTGTTTCGTGATGATAACATCCTCAGTACACTTCTCTGTGTAGATGGTCACAGAATCCACATATTCCTTGATGTTAAGATGGTTGCCATAGGCCAAGTGGTTTGTCTAGTGATCTGAAGGTCGTTAGTTCGAGCCTTGACTGAGGCAGCGTGTTGTGTCCTTGAGCAAGGCACTTAACCACACGTTGCTCTGCAACAACACCGGTGCCAAGCTGTATGGGTCCTAATGCCCTTCCCTTGGACAACATCAGTGGCGTGGAGAGGAAAGACTTGCAGCATGGGCAACTGCCGGTCTTCCATACAACCTTGCCCAGGCCTGCGCCCTGGGAACCTTCCAAGGCGCAAATTCATGGTCTCAAGAGACTAACTGATGCCTCTCTCTCTCTCTCTATATATATATATATATATACGCACACACTCATACACACACACACGCACGTAGCAGACTCCTGAACATTCTTCAGTTCATTATCAAAGCAATCCTGCAGTACAAAGATTGCACCCTCAGGCCATGTTTTCACCACCTTTAGAACTGGTTGACCTGTCTGATCACTGCTGGAGTTAATATTACAGATAAGTGATCTGAGAGTCCAACGTGGGGTGGAGGGACTGCTTTATGGGCACCTGGTATGTTAGTGTAAACCAGGTCCAGTGTATTTTCACCTCCGGTAGCAAAATCAACATGCTGGTGGATTTTAGGCAGACTGTCTTTAGGTTTGCATGGTTAAAAACACTTGAGATAATAAAGATACCATCGGGTGTTTGGTTTGAAAGTCACTGGCTCTGTAGAGCTCATGCAGCACCTCACTAGCATTAGTAGAGAGGGGATATATACAGCTACCAACACAATTATAGTGAACTCCTTTGGTATATGAAATGGTCTGAACTTCACTAAAATGAACTCAATCAACAATGAACAATGGAACGCCACTGCTAAAGCATCCGTATACCAGTTCTTAATAGGTAAATACAGATACCGCCACGCCTGAGATCACTGGATTCCTGTCAGCCTGAAACATTTTGAAACCCTCCAGCTAGATGCCTGCATCTGGGATGGATTCATGAAGCCATGATTCCGTGAGATTGAGTGCACAGAGGTTTTTCCTCTCGCTGGTTCGGTCTCAGGTGCAAGTAGTCCGGTTTATTTCCAAGTGAACGGACATTTGCCAGTAAGAACAAGAGGAGAAGCAGCCTGAAGGGCTTCAAGCTGTCATTCCCGGATTCCAGTGTGCTTTCCTCTTCTTTATTTCCTTGCGCACCCCTTCCTACAGCGTCACACATGGGGGTCTGAAGCAGGCAATAAGCCCATGCTGCAGAGCTCCTCTGCAGTCCAGCTGTTCACTAGCATGGTGGAATCACTGTGCACAGTATATTCAATAGCCAGCAGTGCTTTCCGACCATAACAAAGATGTACAGGACACGGGCAAAGTATTATACCTAGAGGCGGACTAGTCGTCCTCACCCGGATGACCGCTGAACTCAGGACAAATGCCCTATTTAATTCTCTCCTTTATAAGCATAATACATGCACTTCCAAGGCAGTTTGGGTGCTAACTTTTATATTTTTCTGCATTTCTTACACTGACAGCATTGCAAGATTAATTGAGCAGTTGACATTTTGCACTTCCCATTTATTACATCGAGCTTAATGTACTAGTTGTAACATTGCCAGTGTTTTTCTGAAATGCAATCCTCAAGACTATGGAGTGCATTGAAGCAATCCTTGAGGATGGATAAATTCTAATGAACCCTGATAAGGTGCAGAGCACAACAATATCAGTAAAGATAATCTGGGTGGTCAGTCTTTTCCCTAGGGTAGGGAAGTCTAAAACTAGAGAACATAGATTTAAGATGAGAGGGAAAAGACTTAAAGGGGACCTGAGGAGTAGGTTTCTCCCCCACACGGAGGAAGGTTACTATTTGGAACCACCATCTGTGTGGGGAAGTCACATTCTCCGCCAAAGGAAGTGGTTGAGACAGGTGCAATAATAATATTTAAAAGACACTGGACAGAATTGTGGACAAGAAAGGTTTGGAGGGATATGGGTCAGGTAGGCAACAAAGTCAGCATGGATGAGTTGGGTTGAAGGAGTTGTTTCTACACTGTATAACTATGAATGTGATTTAATCACAATTTAGCATTTGTTTTAGTTACATAGGCAGTAAAATGGTAATATATACACTTACTGCATTTACATATATTTTTTAAAATAACTCTTGTAAATGTTCACATACTATTTGTATGAGGTGTTAAGAACAGTATGGTTCACTGGCCATTTGTGCCATATTACAGCTCCCTATTGCCCTTTATGTAGTTGGACAGAATAATGTGACACAACCTTCCAACACAAGCTTGACAATGACAAGCAGGACCATGTGTCTCACCTGTCACCTCCAGGCTGGCTCCTGTGACGTAGCTGCTGTCATCAGAGGCCAAGAAGGCACAGACGTTAGCCACTTCTACGGAGAAATACAGACAAGAGATGAGGAACACGAAAAAAGGATTTCCTTACCTTTGGCCCATCATATCCATACTAACTCTTATCTACACCAAGACTAACACACACACAATTCTGGAGGAATTATGGCCCCAGCGAGTAAAACAACATCTATAGAGAGAAATAAAGAGTCAACGTTTCGGATTGAGACCCTTCATCAGTACCGTACATTACTCTGGATTTCCAGCATCTGCAGAATCTATCTATGCTGTCTATGCCCCTTATAATTCTGGCTAGCTCTGTCAGGTCCCCTTTCAGTCTCCCGTGTTTCATGGTAAAAAGACTGAGCCTTTCCAGTCTGTCCTGGAGAAGTTCCCTCTGTACCCTCTCTAGATCAATCCTATCCAGAATTGTGCATGATACTCCAGGTGTGATCTAAATAATGTTTCATAAAGCTGTACTGTAACTTCCCTAATCAAATATTCTACATCCTACCTACGAAAGAAAGTATCTTCTAATGCCTTCTTCGCCACCCATACTACCATCTTCAGGGACCATTGGACTTAAACGCCAAGATCCCTCTGTTCTTCAATACTCCCTGGGGCCACAATTCATACAGTATGTCCGACCTCAGTTCATCCCCCCAAATTCCATCACCTCACACTTCCCAGAATTAAATTCCATATGCCATTGTTCTGCCTATTTCACCACCTCATCAATGATGTCCTGAAGTTTCATCCCTTCTTGGTCTCTGACAAGGGTTACACGGTCCCCTAGATGTGATTTCACCAATTCCTGATATAATTGTAACCTCTCTACTTTTGAATTGAACTTCTCAACAACAATGCTTGCTTCCCCAGTTACTTCCCTCATTATAGCTTGATTCTAGCCTGTCTCCCTCTATCCAGTTTCTTTCCACCTACATCTGGAACACCCCAAAGGCCCTTCACCATGTTTAAGCTTTCCATTCCCCAGCCCGCACCACCTCACTTTCACCATGGTCATCCCATCTTTATACACTCAATGGCCACTTTATTAGGTACCACTGTACACCTGCTTGTTAATGCAAATATCTGATCAACCAATCATGTGGCAGCAACTCAATGGCATAAAAGCACGCAGACATGGCCAAGAAGTTCAGTTGTTGTTTAGAACCAACATTAGAACGGGAAAGAAACGTGATCCAAGAAACTTTGACCATGGAATGATTACTGTGCCAGAAAGGGCGGTTTGAGGATCTCAGAAACTGCTGATCCGCGATTCTCATACACAATAGTCTAGGGTTTACAGAGAATGGTGCAAAAATTAGAACAAAAACATCCGATGAGTGTCAGTTCTGTGATGAAAATGCCTTGTTAATGAGAGGGGTGAAGAGAATGGCTAGGCTGGTTCAAGCTGACAGGAGGGCAACACTAAATGAAATAACTATGCATTACAACAGTGACGTGCAGAAGAGCATCTGCACAACACGTCGAACCTTGAAGTGAATGTGCTACAGCAGCAGAAAACCATGAGCATATGCAGTGGCCACTTTATTAGGTACAGGTGGTATCTCCAAATCTACCAGCAAGCTCCTTGTGTGATCCCCAATTACTCACTGTAACTCAACACTAGCCATTTGTGAACGATGTCCCAGGACACTCAGAGGTTGCTACGTCTCCACTCACTGAAATCTCTCAGGCCACATTTGTTTTTTTTGAATTTTCCCTGTCAAAATGGACATCTTCCCATATTACTAGGACAGGAAAGGTTTAGAGGGATACACGAACAGACAGATGGGGCTAGCTCAATTGGGCAACATGGTTGGCATGGACATGTTGGGCCAAAGGGCCTGTTTCCTGTCCTGTATGACTCTATACTCCATATAGCAGTTACTTACCCAGTCACTTCACCGGTATCCCCTAGTAGTCTCTTCATCACAACTTACTTACCCCCTGCCTTTGCAGTGTCAGCAGCCATACCTTTCATGATTTCAAAGTCATCTGCTTTAACTTACAAAGCCAAGAGAAAGCTGTTGAATACAAAATGATTGAAGTAAAGGGCCTTACTCACCAGAGGGATCTCCCAGACGTCCCATGGGCACCAACTGCAAAACCTTGAAGACAGCAGAGGGATTGTTCATCACATATGTGAACAACTTGGATGAAAATGTAGATGGCTTTGCCAGTTAGTTTATGGATAATAACAAAACTGATGGTGTGGCGACAGTGAAAAAAAGGTTGTCTAAAGTTACGATGGGGTCTAGTTCAACAGGGGAAGTGGGCTGAGGAATGGCAGAGGGAATGACGAGCAAAAATATGGCATATTGGGAAGTTAAACTAGTGTAGGACTTATACAGTGAACAGCAGGGCACTGGGGATTGTTGTTAAAAAGTGGGATCTAGAGGTACAAGTATATAGTTTCCTGAAAGTCGCGACACAGGATGTAGCCAAAGTGATGAAGATAATATTTGGCACACTTGTCTTTCATCTGTCAGGGCACCAAGTATAAGATGGCAGGTCACAGACAGGGCTGTACAAGACGTTTGCGAGACCACACTTGAAGTACTGTATGAGGTTCTGATCACTTAGCAACAGGAAGGAAGTAAAAAAACAGATAGGGTGAGAAAAAGATTCACAAGGATGTTATTGGGACTGGAGGGTTTGAGTTATAAAGAGAGACTGGATAATTGGGGCCGTTTTCTCTGGGGAACGGAGCATGAGAAGTGACATTACAGAGGTGTATAAAATCAGGATAAGGTGAATGATCATACTCTTCTCCAGGACAGGGGGATCAAAAGCCATGGGGTACAGGTTTAAGCTGAGAGTGGAAAAGCTTAAGGGGAACATAAGAACATAAACAACAGGAGCAGGAGTAGGCCATCTGACCCGTCGAGCCTGCTCTGTCATTCAATAAGGTTGTGGCTGATCCGGCCATGGACTCATCTCCACCTACCTGCCTTTTCCCCAGAACCCTTAATTCCTCGACTGTGCAAAAACCTGAACCTGAGGGCCACGTTTTTCAAGCAGGGCGATGGGTACATGAAATAGTGGTACAGGCAGTACAATTAAAATATTTAACAACTTTTGGTATGTGGATAGAAATGGAGGAGTAAGGGCCAAACACAAACAAATGGGACTAGCTCAGGAAGGCACCTTGTTCAGTATAAATAAGTTGGGTCAAAGGGCCAGTTCTTGTGCTGCATAACTATGATTCAGCAAGTGGTCCAAAATACCCTGGTACCTCAAATTCCATCTGCTTCCAAGGGTGTCACAGTACTGTACAGGCAGAAAAGGGCAATCCGTTCACAGAGTCATTCATCTGGTTAAGTTACTGGGAGCAAAGCCAAGGCAAATTAATTAATTAACTAACTAAATCTGTTTGCTGCTGTCAATATTTGCACTGCCTTCATGTCTCAACGTCAGTGAAAGGTTCAGAGAGTCCGAATGCATACTAAGAGACAAATCAATCAGTAACTTACAGCTGACACAATCTGTTAAACCATAAATGATTCAGTCAGCCACCAACAGCAGACTAAACACATTGCGGTCCACATCCCCAGGCTGCATATCATATTCTGACATTCAGACACTAGCTAGTCTGTAACCAGCTCTCAGACAGTAAAGGAAGCTTCTTGTTTTGTGACGACCGGAAAAGATTACAGTGTCTGTGAGTTAATTACACCTCCTGACCATACTAGTTACAAAGCTTCAGGTCCAGAAAACAAGGCAACTGATTCCTGATCAGAATCGCGTCTTGAACTTCCTGCTGTGTCCACGTTAACTCAGGATGAGACCTTTCTCCAAAATGTTCAGGAAAAGAGAAAGCTATTTTTTACTATAGCTTATTCTTTTTTATGTCTTGCACTGTATGGCTGCCACAAAGCAAATTTCATAACATTATGTCAGTGAACATAGAACATAGAAATCTACAGCACATTACAGGTCATTCAGCCCACAATGTTGTGCCGACCATGTAACCAACTCTAGAAACTGCCTACAATTACCCTACCACAAAGGCCTCTATTTTTCTAAGCTCCATGTACCTATCTAAGAGCCTCTTAAAAGGCCTTATTGGATCCACCTCTACCCTCTTCGATGGCAATGCATTCCACACACTCAGCAATCTCTCTGTGAAAAACATACCCCTGACATCCCCTCTGAACCTATTTCCGAGCAACTTAAAACCATGCCCCATGTTAGCTATTTCAGCCCTAGAAAAAAGCCTCTGGCAATCCACACAATCAATGCCTCTCATCATCTTATAGACCCCTATAAGGTCACCTCTCATCCTTCATCACTCCAAGGAAAAAAGTTCACTCAACCTATTCTCATAAGGCACGCTCTCCAATCCAGGCATCCTTGGAAATCTCCTCTGCATTCTCTCTATAGTATCCACATCCTTCCTGTAGTGAAGTGACCAGAACTGAACACAGTACTACAAGTGGGGTCTGAGCAGGGTCTTATATAGCTGTAACATTACCTCACAGCTCTTGAACTCAATCCCACAATTGATGAAGGCCATCACACCATACGCCTTCTTAACAACATTGTCAACCTGCACAGCAGCTTTGAGTCTCCTATGGACACAGAACTCAAGATCTCTCTGATCCTCCACACTGCCAAAAGCTTTACCATTAATACTATATTCTGTCTTCAACTTTGACCTACCAAAATGAACCACTTCACACTTATCTGGATTGAACTCCATCTGCCACTTCTCAGCCCAGTTCTGCATCCTGTTGATGTCCCACTGTAACCTCTGACAGCCACAACACTATCCACAACACCTCCAACCTTTGTGTCATCAGCAATCTTACTAACCCATCCTTCTACTTCTTCATCCAGCTCATTTATAAAAATCACAAACAGGAGGGGTCCCAAAACAGACCCCCGCAGAACAACAGTAATCACACAGAATACGAGCCATCTACAACCACCCTTCGCATTCTGTGGGCAAGCCAATTCTGGATCCATAAGGCAAGGTCTCCTTGGATCCCATGCCTCCTTACTTTCTGGAAGAGCAAGGCATAGGGAACCTTATCAAATGCCTTACTGAAATCCATATAACGATATCCACTGTTCTACCTTCATCAATGTATTTTGTTACATTTTCAAAGAATTCAATCAGGCTCGTAAGGTACAACTGCCCTTGACAAAGCCATGCTGACTATCCCTAATCACATTATGTCTCTCCAAATGCTCATAAATCCTGCCTCTCAGGATCTTCTCCAACAACTTGCCCACCACTGAAGTAAGACTCACTGGTCTATAATTTCCTGGGTTATCTTTACTCCCTTTCTAGAACAAGGGAACAATAGACAATAGGTGCAGGAGTAGGCCATTCGGCCCTTCGAGCCAGCACCGCCATTAACTATGACCATGGCTGATCATCCACAGTCAGTATCCAGTTCCTGCCTTATCCCCATAACCTTTGATTCCGCTATCTTTAAGACCTCTATCCATCTCTTTCTTGAAAGCATCCAGAGACTTGGCCTCCACTGCCTTCTGGGGCAGAGCATTCCAAATATCCACCACTCTCTGGGTGAAGAAGTTTTTCCTCAACTCCGTTCTAAATGGCCTACCCCTTATTCTTAAACTGTGGCCTCTGGTTCTGGACTCACCCATCAGCAGGAACATGCTTCCTGGCTCCAGCGTGTCCAATCCCTTAATAATCTTATATGTTTCAATCAGATCCCCTCTCATCCTTCTAAATTCCAGAGTATACAAGCCCAGTCGCTCCAATCTTTTGACATATGACAGTCCCGCCATCCCGGGAATTAACCTTGTGAACCTACGTTGCACTCCCTCAATAGCAAGAATGTCCTTCCTCAAATTTTGAGACCAAAACTGCACACAGTACTCCAGGTGTGGTCTCACCAGGGCCCTGTACAGCTTACGATATTTGCAATCCGCCAGTCCTCCAGTACTTCTCCCGTTCCTATTGATGATGCAAAGTTCATCGCCAGACGCTCAGCAATCTCCTCCCTCGCTTCTCAGTGAAAATAAACTTGATTCTAATTTGGAAGCTCTCATCACAAAGGAAGATGTCCGGTGACGTCCAGGTGGAACTAAACACAGAGTTAAGCAGTGAGGAATGAAGGCCTGTCTCAGGGGGTGAGGAACCACACCATCTTGTACTCGCCACAAAACTGTGCCCCACATGAGTGTCCATGGAACTATGTTCTGTGTTTCTGGAGAACCAAGTCCCACGTGACTGGGTGTCTGCAACCCCTGCATCCAGATGTCCTTGCCTTCTCAGACTGGGGGACTGTGTCACCTGGACATATGGGACCATGTCCTGACTCTCTGGGAGTCCGTGTTCCTTGTGTGTGGGCATCCATAAGACGACGTCATCTGTCCCATAAGGGACAGAGAGTCCTGAATGGGATGGGAGACAGAGACCAGTCAGACATCCGTCCATGCCAGTTCTGATCATCCTCTGCTTTGAGTGACCACACTGGCCTAGCCTCTGGGCCACAGATTTCCACAGGCTGCACCATCTGAGTGAAGCTAATTCTCCCTGTTTCTGGCCTAAACAGTTATCCTTTCAATGACTGAGACGAGGGAAATAAACATAGAGCATGTGGCAAGATGAGTGCTTTAATCTCGAGGACTGAGGCCATATAAGTGCTGTGACCCCACAGTCCAGTCTCATCTGAGTCTTGAGCTGCTGTAACCCGCATTGGCCTTACCTTGTCCAGTACTTTCGGGGGCACCTTGGCAGCCATTGGCGTGTCAATGAATCCTGGGAGGATGGCGTTGCACCTGATGCCAAACCTGCAGAATGGAGACAGTGACTGTGGACTCACTGCGTGAGATGGACATGGGTCACACAGCTAAATTGGTTTACTATTGTCACATGTACTCAGGTACAGTGAAAATGTTTTGTTTTGCATACCATACTAGATCATCCTTTGGATCAGTACAAGAGAAAAACAATAACATTGCAGAATATAGTGTCACAGTACAGAGAAACGCAGTGCAGGCAGACAATAAGATCCAAGACCATGGCAAGGCAGATTGTGAGATCAAGAGCCTATTTTATCTTAGAAGAGGTCCATTCAATAGACCTAACAGTGAGATTGAAGGTATCCTTGAGACTGTTTGACATGATTTCAGGTTCCTCATATCTTCTCCCCAATACAAAGGGTGGGAAGAAACAGGAACGCCCAGGGTGAGAGATGTCTTTTATTATGCTGGCTGCGTACTGATGCAGCAAGAGATGCACACTGGGTCTACAGAGAGGAGCCTGGTTTCTGAGCTGTGTTCACAAAACTCTACAGTTTCTTGTGGTCTTGGGCCGAGCAGTTACCGTACCAAGCCAAGATGCATCCAACAAGATGTTTTCCATGGTACGTTGATAAAAACTGGTGAGGGTCAATGTGGACACGCCAACTTTCTTTAGCCTCCTGAGGAAGTAGAGGTATTGGTGCGCTTTCCTGGCTGTGATAAGTAAGAGAGATGGTAATGGGAACTATGAGGGGAGAGGTGAAGGGCGGATAGAAACTGTTGGGCAAGGGTATGGGGAAGAGAGCCAAAACAGGAGGACCATGGGTGAATCTGGACCAGAATCATGTGTGGATGGATCATGGAGTAAGGGTCGCATTAAGATACTGGCTGCAGAATTTTGGACAAGCTCATTAGTGTAGGAGGGAGATGGGAGGTTGGACTGGAATAATTTAAAATTGTCAAGTCAAAAGGCAGTTAAGGTATCGATGAGAGTTTTAGCAGCAGGTGCATCGATGCAGTGCTGATGTTACTTTGTTCACGTTTCTGGATCTTAACAATGCTTCTGCGGCCAGAGATTGGTGCCTTTCCCTAATTATCCCAGAGAAGGTATTGGTGCATTACCTTCACAAACCGGTGCAGTCCTTCAGACAAAAGTCCCCCCGCAGCGCTGCAGGGGAGGGGGATCAGGAATGTAGAACCCACAATGGTGAAAGAAAGGCAAATCACTTCCAAGTCAGTTCAGCCTACCACTTGGAAGGAGCTCCCCGTTCCTGCTGCCCTAGGCTTTCTGGGTGATACAGGACGTGGGACTGAGAAGTGCTGTTATAGTCCGGGCGGATTACTGCGGTGCATCCTGTGATGATGCTGCATTGAGCAGAACCACCGGGACACGGCTAGGACCTGACAGGGCTTGAGTTCTGACTGTGGAGAGGCTGGGACAGTTTCCCCTGGAGCGAAGGAGGTTGAGGCGTGACTTTACAGAGACTTATAAAGCCATGAAGGGCATTAATATATAGATAATCACAATCACTTCAGTCTAAAACTAAAGGCCACAGGTTTAAGATGGAAGTGGAACAAATTACAAGAGACCTACAAGGCAACTATTTCACACAGACGACTGTGTGAGCTGCCATGGGAATCAGTAGAGGTTGGTACAGTTACAATGTTTAACCCTCTTGGTCAGGTGCATAGATAAGAAAGGGTTAGAGAGATATGGGCCAAACACAAACAAATGGAACCACTTCAATAGGAGTTGAGCCAAAGGGGCTGTTACCATGTTGTAATTCTACAACTCTCTGACAGAAGCCACGTAGAGAGATAAGGCTGAGGAAACGTCGCACAAAATGAAGACTACTGCTTTGAGGTTTTCACCATACTTAGCTGGGGGTGGGGACGGGGTGGGGGGAGTTTCTGTTCACACAGAACAAGGCAGGGACACAGTCAGGGGAGATGGCAGTGAGGTGGAGCTAAGTGTACCAATGTGAAGCTGACATATTTTTTGGAAGTCATTGAAGGGAGAAATGCAAATAAAAAATAGGAAGCAACAGACAGAACCCTAGGAGGTTCCAACTAAGGACATGAAAATGCAAGCATGAACGGACAGCCTATGTAAGGACCGTACAGAAATCAGGAAGGCAATGGAGGCAGAGGTGGACGTGGCCTGCAGTTGATCACCCATGTAAAAAGTTGCAGACAGGCCTGGAAGGATGATGGGTTGAGGAGGGGTATCTGACCATGATGAAGACTGTTAGGATTGTGTTGAGCCGGGGCATCAAATGGAGGGATGCGCAGCCATCTGGGAGGAGGCTTTTGGGAGATAAGGCAGCACTGAGATGGACAGTAGAATGCAAGGATGTCAGGATCACATTGTTACTCTGCTGGGGTGGGAGGGTGATGACGATGATTTGCTGGCAACCTCAGTTTTACAATGACACTTCCAACAATCTTTAGTATTGGATATTTGTGGGTCCTGTACTTAGAACCTACTGACAGGGTCAGGAAACAGCAAATGGTTCCAGAGGAGGCAAGTGAGAGCATGGGACCTGTGATCAACTCTGGCTTCCACTTACAGCATTTCATTCTTGAAGCTTTGATAGTTTTGTAATAAAGAACAGGTCTCATTGATGTTGCTCGGGTTCAATCAGACCTGGGAGTGAAGGATTTAAACTTGCCAGAGAATCAGAGTGATACAGCAAGGAAAAAGGCCCTTCAGCCCAACTTGTCTGTGCAGGGCAAACTGCCTAACTGATCTAGAACAGTTATCTCAGTTACCTAACAGAGGGGGGCAAGTGGAGGGGTGTAGGGGACCGTATGGCACAGGAGGGAAAGGAATGTGAAGACAGACGTACACATAGCACACACGTACACACTCACAATACCTGGCCAGCTCTTTCGCACTGGTCTTTGTCAGAGCCACCACTCCAGCTTTTGATGCCGTGTAATTTGCCTGTCCCAGATTTCCAACCTGTCACAGTGCAGCAAAGCAATAGTTAATCTCCTCACACAGGAATGAACTCTCCTCCCACTCCGTCCCAGCAGCTCTCTCCTACGGACACAGTCTAAGCCCCTCAAAGCTGGGCCACTGCCAAACTGAAATGAGCAGGCTGTTTCTGAAGCAGACTGCGAGCTGGAGCAGTCGTTTCAGGAGACTCCTGTGGCCGTGAACACGACACACAGAAGCAGGAGTTGGTCTTGCTGAGATGGTCAGAGTTTCCATAGTCTCTTCAGGCTGAATTCTCCACAGATTCACCACCCTCTTGACAAATAAATTTCTCCTCATGAATGGTTGTATTTTCAGAGTGTGGTCTCTGGTTCTAGAAACCCTGGGGAGATCATCAACTCCACATCTATCCTGTCAAATCATAGAACATAGAATAGTACAGCACATTACAGGACCTTCGGCCCACAATGTTATGCCGACCCTCAAACCCTGCCTCCCATATAACCCCCCACCTTAAATTCCTCCATAAACCTGTCTAGTAGTCTCATAAACTTCACTAGTGTATCTGCCTCCACCACTGACTCAGGCAGTGCATCCCACACACCAAACACTCTCTGAGTAAAAAACCTTCTTCTAATATCCCCCTTGAACTTCGCACCCCTTACCTTAAAGCCATGTCCTCTTGTATTGAGCAGTGGTGCCCTGGGGAAGAGGCGCTGGCTATTCACTCTATCTATTCCTCTTATTATCTTGTACACCTCTATCATGTCTCCTCTCATCCTCCTTCTCTCCAAAGAGTAAAGCCCTAGCTCCCTTAATCTCTGATCATAATGCATACTTTCTAAACCAGGCAGCATCCAGGTAAATCTCCTCTGTACCCTTTCCAATGCTTCCACATCCTTCCTATAGTGAGACGACCAGAACTGGACACAATACTCCAAGTGTGGCCTAACCAGAGTTTTATAGAGCTGCATCATTACATCGCGACTCTTAAACTCCATCCCTCGACTTATGAAAGCTAACACCCCATAAGCTTTCTTAACTACCCCATTTATCTGTGAGGCAACTTTCAGGGATCTGTGGACATGTACCTCCAGATCCCTCTGCTCCTCCACACTACCAAGTATCCTGCCATTTACTTTGTACTCTGCCTTGGAGTTTGTCCTTCCAAAGTGTACCACCTCACACTTCATGTAAAAATCATGTATGAACTTTATACAGTTCAATGAAATCACCTCTTCCAAACTGTACAGGGTTGGTCCAGTCTGATTAATCTCTTCTCATACGACCAACTCTTTATCACAGAAGTGAACTTAATAACGAAGGTGATGCTTGCTTTCATCAGACAGGGCAATGATTACAGGAGTACATGATGGTGGGAATGTACTTGGATCACTGGGTGCAGTTCAGGTCACTGTAGAAAAATATCATTTGGCTGGAAAAGGTGCTTAAGAGATTCTCCAAAAGACTGGCTAGTCTAGGACTATTTTCCCTGGAGTGTAGGAGGCTGAAGGCTTATCTTCTAGAGATTTATAAAATCATGAGGAGCATAGGGAAGGTAATTGGTCAGGTCTTTTTTCCAAAGCAGGGGAATCTAAAGCCAGTGGGCATCTATTTAAGGTGAGAGGGAAACATTTAAAGGGGACATGTGGGACAAATATATCACAGAGAAAATGGAGGGTATATGGAACGAGCAGCCAGAGGATGTATTAGAGGCAGGTATAATTACATTTTTAAAATATTTTGGCAGGTAGATGGATAGGAAAGGTATAGTGCAGGGGTTCCCAACTTTTTTTATGCCATGGGCCCACTGTTAAGCACTGTGTACCCTAGTTTGGGAAACCCTGGTGGAGAGGGATATGGGGCAAATACAAGCAATTGGTTTAGCTAGGCAACTTCATTATCAAAGGATTTGATACCAAGAGTAAGGAAGTCTTATTGGAATTGTACAGGGCTTTGATAAGGCCACATCTGGAATTTTGGCCCCATGACTAAAGAAAAACGTATGGCAACAGAGGGGGTGCGGCAAAGATTCACAAGGCTGAATCCAAGATGGTGGGTTTGCTGCTGAAGTGAGATTGAGTAGACTAGGTCTGTATGCATTGAAAGCTAGGAGAATGAGAGGAAATCTATCAAAGCTTACAATATTCTTAAAGGTCAGCTCAACAATTAGTTAATTAAATTAAAAAAATAGAATATAAAATTAGTATGAGGCAAAATTAGTATGACAAAACACTTGGGACTAGCATAAATCTTGGCCAGCATGGGCAAGGTGGACTGAAGGAACTGTTTGCGTACTGTATGACTCTTAAGTCTAGATTGGATAGATGAGGAAGAATATTTCCCAACTAAAGAGTCTTGGACTCAGTGGGGGGGGGTGGGGGTCAAAGTTTGAGGGTAAAGGATAGGCCATTCAGAACTGAGGTTAGGAGAAACTTCTTCACATTGGGGAATTGGAAACCTTTGAGGTTCTCTCCCCTGGAGGGCTGTGGAAGTTTAAATATTGTGCCTTCCCACAGCTCCGCCCTTTCCTTCCAGCAGCTGCTGATCACAGGTTTGGGCACTCTATCCACAGGCAGCCAGCAAAGTTCACAAACCCAAGCTCCTCCACTGTGTCATCAGTCCATACCTTTCCCACAATACTCCCCAGGTTGATGATGGAGCCCTTCTTGGTCCCACTGTTTATTAATGCTTTGGCAACAGCTTGGATCACCAGGAACGTGCCCTGTGGAAACACAATTCAGGAATTCTGGCTTAGCAGGGGTAAGCACTGAAAAGAGGGGATTAAAAACAGGACACCTCGTCAGTAATTAGTGGGTGGAGGGAGAAATAAATGGGTCAGTGTTCCAGCTTAACTGTAAAACATACAATATTTACCTGCTTTCAACATAAACCCTACACAGGAGTCCTTAACCATTCAAGTACTTACATCGGCCATTGAAAGAATAAGCATTAGTTTGTCTGATGTTCACTCTTAGCAGGTGTGGTTTCCTCAAGCTATTAGAATACAAGTTATAGGAGCAAAATTAGGCCATTTGACTCATCGAGTTTGCTCTGCCATTCAATCACAGCTGATTATTTATTTTACAACCCCGTTCTCCTGCTTTCTCCCTGTAAACCTTAAGTCCCAAACCAACCAAGAACATCTAATCTCTACCTTAAATACACCCAACAACTCGGCCTCCACAGCCCTCAGTGATTACAAATTCCACAGATTCATGACCTAAAGAAATTATCTTTTATTTAAGTTCTAAAGGGCCATCCCATTATTCTGAGGCTGTGTCCTTGGATCCTAGATTCTCCTACCAATGAAAAATTCCTCTCCAGGCCTTTCAATATCTGGTAGATTTAACTGAGATCCCCACTATTCCTTCTGAATTCCATTAAGTACAAGCCCAGAGGTATCAAATTCTTCTCATAGGTTAAGCCTTTCATTCCTTGGATCGTTCTTGTGACCTCTTCCAGACCCTCTCCAGGGCCAGCACACCCTTCTTTAGGTGTGAGGTCCAAAATTGCTCACAATATTCCAAATGTGATCTGCCCAATGCTTCATAAATCCACAGCAGTGCATCCTTGCTTTTATACTGTAGTACTCTCAAAATAAATGCGAACATTGCATTTGCCTTCTTTACTGCCAACTTCACCTGCAAGTTAACCCTAAGAGAGTCCTGAAGAGAGTCCCAGGTCTCTCTGCACTTCCAATTTCCAAATTCTCACTCCATTTAGAAAACAGTTTACACTCTTATCCTTTGTACTAAAGAGCGTAACTCTACATTTCCCATCATTCCTGTATGTAGCGGAGTGATTTTATATGTCCCTAAATTTGAAAGATTTCAATAGTGGTCAGAGTAAATTTTCCTTCATTGATTCAAATGTCGATAAGGAGATGGGAATGGTGTAAGATTTTCTGAAAAGCACTGGGAAGTTCAGAAGGATCATGTTAGACTTAAAGCTTACTGGCTCGGAACCCAGGATTTTAGTGATCATCATAAGAATATTTTTCAGCCCAGAGAATGGTTGTGATCTGGAATGGACTGCCTGAGGGAGTGGTGGAGGCAAGAACTTTCGCATGAACTCTATGAACAGTCCTAGACTACCACTTGAATTTGATAGGCATAGTGGGCTACAGACCAAACTCTGGTAAACGGGATTGGTGTAGATGGGTACTTGAAGATCAACATGGACAGGATGGGCCGAAGGGCCTGATTCCATGGTATATGACTCTATGACACTCAAATATAACAAGGAGCTGGCAGATAAAACAACACTATTCCAGTACTGGCGACCCAGGTTCAATTTTCACGCTGTCTGTAAGGAGTTTATATGTTCTCCCTGTGACTGCGTGGGTTTCCTCCAGTTTCCTCCCACAGTCCAAAGTGGGTCAATTCATCGCATGAGTATATTTGGGGGGCACGGGCTCGTTGGGCTGGAAGAGGGTTTCACCGTGCCGTAACTCTTGAATAAAAACAAATAGAATCAGGAATAATCTGCGGCTCATCAAGTCTGCTAAATAATCAATATTACAGTGATGCTGAGTTTTCAGTTCAGTTTCAGCATGGTGGTGCAACAGGTAAGACCCCCGTCTCACTGCACCAGAACCTGGGCTCAATCTCACCTTCAGCTGCTGTATCTGTGGAGTTTGTACGTTCTCCTTTCAGGCAGAACCATAGAACCATAGAAACTGCAGCACAGAAACAGGCCTTTTGTCCCTTCTTGGCTGTGCCGAACCATTTTTCTGCCTAGTCCCACTGACCTGCACCTGGACCATATCCCTCCATACACTTCTCATCCATGTACCTGTCCAAGTTTTTCTTAAATGTTAAAAGTGAGCCCGCATTTACCACTTCATCTGGCAGCTCATTCCACACTCCCACCACTCTCTGTGTGAAGAAGCCCCCCCTAATGTTCCCTTTAAACTTTTCTCCCTTTACCCTTAACTCATGTCCTCTGGTTTTTTCTCCCCAAAGCCTCAGTGGAAAAAGCCTGCTTGCATTCACTCTATCTATACCCATCATAATTTTATATACCTTTATCAAATCTCCCCTCATTCTTCTACGCTCCAGGGAATAAAGTCCTAACCTATTTAACCTTTCTCTGTAACTGAGTTTCTCAAGTCCCGGCAACATCCTTATAGACCTTCTCTGCACTCTTTCAACCTTATGAATATCCTTCCTGTAATTTGGCGACCAAAACTGCACACAATACTTCAAATTCGGCCTCACCAATGCCTTATACAACCTCACCATAACATTCCAACTCCTATACTCAATAAACACACATCAAAGTTGCTGGTGAACGCAGCAGGCCAGGCAGCATCTCTAGGAAGAGGTGCAGTCGACGTTTCAGGCCGAGACCCTTCGTCAGGACTAACTGAAGGAAGAGTGAGTAAGAGATTTGAAAGTGGGAGGAGGAGGGGGAGATCCAAAATGATAGGAGAAGACAGGAGGGGGAGGGATGGAGCCAGGAGCGGGACAGGTGATTGGCAAAAGGGATACGAGAGGATCATGGGACAGGAGGTCCGAGAAGAAAGACGGGGGGGGGGGAAGCAGAGGATGGGCAAGGGGTATATTCAGAAGGACAGAGGGAGAAAAAGGAGAGTGAGAGAAAGAATGTGTGTATAAAAATAAATAACGGATGGGGTACGAGGGGGAGGTGGGACATTAGCGGAAGTTAGAGAAGTCGATGTTCATGCGATCAGGTTGGAGGCTACCCAGACGGAATATAAGGTGTTGTTCCTCCAAACTGAGTGTGGCTTCATCTTTACAGTAGAGGAGGCCGTGGATAGACATGTCAGAATGGGAATGGGATGTGGAATTAAAATGTGTGGCCACTGGGAGATCCTGCTTTCTCTGGCGGACAGAGCGTAGGTGTTCAGCAAAGCGGTCTCCCAGTCTGCGTCGGGTCTCACCAATATATAGAAGGCCACATCGGGAGCACCGGACGCAGTATATTACCCCAGCCGACTCACAGGTGAAGTGTCGCCTCACCTGGAAGGACTGTTTGGGGCCCTGAATGGTGGTAAGGGAGGAAGTGTAAAGGCATGTGCAGCACTTGTTCTGTTTACACGGATAAGTGCCAGGAGGGAGATCAGTGGGGAGGGATTGGGGGGATGAATGGACAAGGGAGTCGCGTAGGGAACGATCCCTGCGGAAAGCGGGGGGAGGAGGGAAAGATGTGCTTAGTTGTGGGATCCCGTTGGAGGTGGCGGAAGTTACGGAGAATAATATGTTGGACCCGGAGGCTGGTGGGGTGGTAGGTGAGGACCAGGGGAACCCTATTCCTAGTGGGGTGGCGGGAGGATGGAGTGAGAGCAGATGTACGTGAAATGGGGGAGATGCGTTTAAGAGCAGAGTTGATAGTGGAGGAAGGGAAGCCCCTTTCTTTAAAAAAGGAGGACATCTCCCTCGTCCTAAAATGAAAAGCCTCATCCTAAGAGCAGATGCGGCGGAGACGGAGGAATTGCGAGAAGGGGATGGCGTTTTTGCAAGAGACAGGGTGAGAAGAGGAATAGTCCAGATAGCTGTGAGAGTCAGTAGGCTTATAGTAGACATCAGTGGATAAGCTGTCTCCAGAGACAGAGACAGAAAGATCTAGAAAGGGGAGGGAGGTGTCGGAGATGGACCAGGTAAACTTGAGGGCAGGGTGAAAGTTGGAGGCAAAGTTAGTAAAGTCAACGAGCTCTGCATGCCTGCAGGAAGCAGCGCCAATGCAGTCGTCAATGTAGCGAAGGAAAAGTGGGGGACAGATACCAGAATAGGCACGGAACATAGATTGTTCCACAAAGCCAACAAAAAGACAGGCATAGCTAGGACCCATACAGGTGCCCATAGCTACACCTTTAGTTTGGAGGAAGTGGGAGGAGCCAAAGGAGAAATTATTAAGAGTAAGGACTAATTCCGCTAGACGGAGCAGAGAGCTGGTAGAGGGGAACTGATTAGGTCTGGAATCCAAAAAGAAGCGTAGAGCTTTGAGACCTTCCTGATGGGGGATGGAAGTATATAGGGACTGGACATCCATGGTGAAAATAAAGCGGTGGGGGCCAGGGAACTTAAAATCATCGAAAAGTTTAACAGTGTGAGAAGTGTCACAAACATAGGTAGGAAGGGATTGAACAAGGGGGGATAAAACTGTGTCGAGGTATGCAGAAACGAGTTTGGTGGGGCAGGAGCAAGCTGAGACAATAGGTCTACCAGGACAGGCAGGTTTGTGGATCTTGGGTAGGAGGTAGAAACGGGAAGTGCGATGTGAGGGAACTATAAGGTTGGTAGCAGTGGATGGGAGATCCCCTGAGCAGATAAAGTTGGTGATGGTGTGGGAGACAATGGCCTGGTGCTCCTTAGTGGGGTCACGATCAAGGGGTAAATAAGAGGAGGTATCCGCGAGTTGTCGCTGTGCCTCGGCAAGGTAGAGGTCAGTACACCAGACTACAACAGCACCCCCCTTATCGGCGGGTTTAATAATAAGGTTAGGATTAGTGCGGAGGGAGTGGAGAGCAGGTGGTCCTCACCTACCACCCCACCAGCCTCCGGGTCCAACATATTATTCTCTGTAACTTCCGCCACCTCCAATGGGATCCCACAACTAAGCACATCTTTCCCTCCCCCCCCCTGCTTTCAGCAGGGATCGCTCCCTACGCGACTCCCTTGTCCATTCGTCCCCCCCATCCCTCCCCACTGATCTCCCTCCTGCCACTTACCCGTGTAAGTGGAACAAGTGCTACACATGCCCTTACACTTCCTCCCTTACCATCATTCAGGGCCCCAAACAGTCCTTCCAGGTGAGGCGTCACTTCACCTGTGAGTCGGCTGGGTGATATACTGCGTCCGGTGCTCCCGATGTGGCCTCTTATATATTGGCGAGACCCGACGCAGACTGGGAGACCGCTTTGCTGAATACCTACGCTCTGTCCGCCAGAGAAAGCAGAATCTCCCAGTGGCCACACATTTTAATTCCACATCCCATTCCCATTCTGACATGTCTATCCACAGCCTTCTCTACTGTAAAGATGAAGCCACACTCAGGTTGGAGGAACAACACCTTATATTCCGTCTGGGTAGCCTCCAACCTGATGGCATGAACATCGACTTCTCTAACTTCCGCTAATGCCCCACCTCCCCCTCGTACCCCTCTGTTACTTATTTTTATACACACATTCTTTCTCTCACTCTCCTTTTTCTCCCTCTGTCCTTCTGAATATACCCCTTGCCCATCCTCTGGTTCTCCCCCCCCCCTTGTCTTTCTTCCCGGACCTCCTGTCCCATGATCCTCTCGTATCCCTTTTGCCTATCACCTGTCCAGCTCCTGGCTCCATCCCTCCCCCTCCTGTCTTCTCCTATCATTTTGGATCTCCCCCTCCTCCTCCCACTTTCAAATCTCTTACTCACTCTTCCTTCAGTTAGTCCTGACGAAGGGTCTCGGCCCGAAACGTCGACTACATCTCTTCCTAGAGATGCTGCCTGGCCTGCTGCGTTCACCAGCAGTTTTGATGTGTGTTCATTGAATTTACAGCATCTGCAGAATTCCTGTTGTTTATGTTTTTAAACCTTTACTCAATACTTCGATTTATAAAGGCCAATGTACCAAAAGCTCTCTTTACAACCCTATCTACCTGTGATGCCACCTTTAGGGAATTTTGTGTCTGTATTCCCAGATCCCTCTGTTCTACTGCATTCCTCAGTGCCCCACCATTTACCTTGTATGTTCTACCTTGGTTTGTCCTTCCAAAGTGCAATACCTCACACTTGTCCATATTAAATTCCATCTGCCATTTTTCAGCCCATTTTTCCAGCTGGTCCAAATCCCTCTGCAAGCTTTGAAAACCTTCCTCACTGTCCACTACACCTCCAATCTTTGTATCATCAGCAAATTTGCTGATCCATTTTACCACATTATCATCCAGATCATTGATATAGATGACAAATAACAATGGACCCAGCACTAATCCCTGTGGCACATCACTAATCACAGGCCTCCACTCAGAGAAGCAATCCTCCACTACCACTCTCTGGCTTCTTCCATTGAGCCAATGTCTAATCCAATTTACTACCTCTCCAAGTACACCTAGCGACTGAATCTTCCTAACTAACCTCCTATGCGGGACCTTGTTAAAGGCCTTACTGAAGTCCATGTAGACAATATCCACTGCCTTCCCTTCATCCACTTTCCTGGTAACCTCCTCGAAAAACTCTAATAGATCAGTTAAACATGACCTACCACCCACAAAGCCATGTTGACTCTTCCTAATAAGTCCCTGTCTATCCAAATACTTGTAGATCCTATCTCTTAATACTCCTTCCAATAATTTACCTACTACCAACATCAAACTTACAGGCCTATAGTTTCCTGGACTACTTTTAGAGCCTTTTTTAAATAATGGAACAACATGAGCTATCCTCCAATCCTCTGGCACCTCACCCGTAGATACCGACATTTTAAATATATCTGCCAGGGCCCCTGCAATTTCAACACAAGTCTCCTTCAAGGTTGAGGGAATACCCTGTCAGCTCCTGGGGATTTATCCACTTTAATTTGCCTCAAGATAGCAAGCACCTCCTCCTTTTCAATCTGTACAGTTTCCATGATCTATACTTGTTTCCCTTAATTCCATAGACTTTGAAGCTTCCGAGGTCCTGCTTTTGAAACTTCCTACCAAGCTCTCTATACTCACTGTCCAGGACCTCCTCACGCTTTCTTCCTACGTCATTGGTACCGATGTGCACCACGACATCTGGCTGATACCCTCCCACTTCAGAATGCTGTGCACGCGATCCGAGACATCCCTGACCCTGGCACCCGGGAGGCAACAAACCATCCGGGAGTCTCTGTCATGACCACAGAACCTCCTGTCTGCACCTCTAACTATCGAGTCCCCTATCACTACTGCTCTCCTCTTCTTCCACCCTCCCTTCTGCACTGCAGAGCCAGACTCAGTGCCAGAGATCCGGCTGCTGCAGCTTGTCCCAGGTAAGTCATCCCCCCCGCAACAGTATCCAAATCGGTGTACTTGTTGTTGAGGGGAATGGCCACAGGGGAACCCTGCTCTGCCTGCCCTTTCCCTTTCCCTCGCCTGACGGTAACCCAATTACCTGTGTGCTGCTCCTTTGGCGTAACTACCACCCTGAAGCTACTATCTATAAGCACCTCATTCTCTCGAATGATCCAAAGGTCATCCAGCTCCTAACATGGGTTTCCTCCCACATCCCAAAGACATGCAGGCATGGGCTTACTGGCCACTGTAAATTGTGTAGGTGATGGGTAGAATATAGCAGGGGTCAATGGGGAGATACAGCACGAAAACAAACCCTTCAACCCACCGAAGGTGTACTGACATCAACCACCCATTTTTACACTAATCCTACTCTTAATCCATCATACTTTCTCCCCCCCTCCGCCATTCCCACCAACTCCCCCCAGATTCTACTATTTACCCACATACAAGGAGCATATTACAGCAGCTAACTAACCCTCCAACCTGCACAACTTTGGGAAGTGGGAGGAACTCACAGCATCCAGAAGAAACACTCGCAGTCACAGGGAAAGCATGGAAATTCCACACAGACAGCAGCAAAGGTTCTGACTGAACCTGGGTCACTGGAGCTGTAAGCACTGGCTCTGCTCACTGTACGAGTAGAGTACACTGTACTCGTTGGACGAGGCTCTGAAGCTTCAAAGTGCAAAGCCCAATGAGAAACGGTCCAGGTGTGGCTAAAAAGAAGTTAGTAGATCACAGGAAAAGGCTTCTAACAGTGACAAAAGAGAAGGAAGCTTGTAAAATGGGAACATCTCTGTATTCAGTGGAGGAAAACATTGATAAGTGAAAACGAGTGATCCACTAGGAAATGTAAACATGCTGTTACTCCTAAGAAAAGTGAAATTGAAAAGATTGGGAAAAGATAATCTGATATCTTTCAAGACCAGGACAGGAGAAACTATATTGGGAAATCTAGAGATAATTAAAAGTTAAAGAAGTAGTTTTAGTCTAATGCACAAACCTTCGAAATATGGTATAAAACAACAATCAAGAGTAAATGAGGAGCAGAATATAATTAGGTTTCATTAAATGTATTGTAGAAATTAATAACCTCCAGCACATGATGATCTGCATCCCAAGGTCTTGAATGGGTGGTGATGGAGATAGTGAAGGCTATCATTTTTCATAATTTCATGAATTCTAGGATCATTCCTACAGAACAGAGTGTCACCCCACCACTTAAGATGAGTAAAATCTGGGTGGGTGGGGATGTGTACAAACCAGTTAATCTGACATCAACAGTAGGGAAAATGCCTGGCTTTATTTTATCACCACCTGAGACTGGCAGAGTCAGCACCAACTTATGAACGAGAGTATAACTGGGAGACTAGTCAATGGACTTTCAGTCCTTTTGTAAGGTGTCAGACAAAAATTTATTAAACAAAGTTAGAGCATACAAGGATGAGGATATGAGATGGCATGCACTGACTCTCAGGCAAAAAAAGTAGGAATAGGTGGTTCTTTTACAGGCGAGGAGGCTGTGACCTGTGGACTGCTACAGGGACGGGTGCTGGGGTCCCAGCTGACTATTATTTATGTAAGCGAGAGCAACAACTGGAACATATCAAACTACGTTGAAGATACAAAGCTGGGTCGCTGTATGGGTTGTGAGGTGACACGAGGAAGATAAGGTTGGGCTAACTGAACAGATGAGGCTACAGCGGGTGGATTATAATGTTGAGTTATGAGATGTCCACATGCAGAACAAGTACAAGAGCAGTGTTCAGAGTATCTGGAGTCGTACAGAATTCATTGAAGGATAACGAGAAGGTACAGGAAATCATAAGGAAGAAGTACAGACTTGATTACAAGACTAAGATGAAACAACAATAAGTGTTATCAAACCTCAGAAGTTATTCAGGAGCTGTGTTCACTCAGGCAAGTAGAGACTATTCCACTGCACTCCCGACATAACAAAAACAGAAACCGCAGGAAATACTTTCTAGATCAGGCAGCTTATGCAGAGAAAGAAAAGCAGTTATTGTTTCAGGCTGTTTGTGTTAATGACCAACACACTTGAGGGTATGCAGGGGGCAGCCCAGAAGTGTTGTCACACATTCCGACAGCAACGTAGCATGCCCACAACGCTTGGCAGAACACAGCAAGTAACAAGTCTGTTCCACCTTCCCACCCACGCAAATGGAAGCAGGGATTGTGCCCTCATCAGCAAACATCTCCATGCTGACCTAATGAAAGTCACGAAAGAAGCCAGTGAAGTTGGTCGTAGCCCTCGGGGTCAAATTTTACACTCAAATAGATGTCACCATGTGGCTCAAACACCATGAAATACATACAATAAAGTGCTCTAGAAAACAATTACTACATAATTTTATTGTAGAAAGTGGCAATAGAATTAATTTATGCAGTCTGCATTGAAAACATTGACTCAGCCAGGACACTGTACTGAGCAAATGTGGTGTTGTCCAGGGGAAGGGATGATTGACCTCCAATAAACACAACTATCTTCATTTTGTACAGGGTATGATGTCAACCATTGGACAAATGCCCATCAACATCAGTTGCTGCTACTTTTGAGCAAACACTGCCCTGTTGTCAAAGGCAGCCCCTCTGATCTCAAACAACAGGAATTCTGCAGATGCTGGAAATTCAAGCAACACACATCAAAGTTGCTGGTGAACGCAGCAGGCCAGGCAGCATCTCTAGGAAGAGGTACAATCGACGTTTCAGGCCGAGACCCTTCGTCAGGACTAACTGAAGGAAGAGCTAGTAAGAGATTTGAAAGTGGGAGGGGGTGGGGGAGATCCAAAATGATAGAAGAAGACAGGAGGGGGAGGGATAGAGCCAAGAGCTGGACAGGTGATTGGCAAAGGGGATATGAGAGGATCATGGGACAGGAGGTCCGGGGAGAAAGACAGGGGGGAGGGGAACCCAGAGGATGGGCAAGGAGTATAGTCGGAGGGACAGAGGGAGAGGAAGGAGAGTGAGAGAAAGAATGTGTGTATAAAAATAAATAACGGATGGGGTACGAGGGGGAGGTGGGACATTAGCGGAAGTTAGAGAAGTCGATGTTCATGCCATCAGGTTGGAGGCTACCCAGACGAAATATAAGGTGTTGTTCCTCCAACCTGAGTGTGGCTTCATCTTTACAGTAGAGGAGGCCGTGGATAGACATGTCAGAATGGGAATGGGATGTGGGTCAGAATGGGAATGGGATTCCGCCGCATCTGCTCTCAGGATGAGGCTTTTCATTCCAGGACGAGAGAGATGTCCTCCTTTTTTAAAGAAAGGGGCTTCCCTTCCTTCACTATCAACTCTGCTCTCAAACACATCTCCCCCATTTCACGTACATCTGCTCTCACTCCATCCTCCCACCACCCCAGTAGGAATAGAGTCCCCCTGGTCCTCATCTACCACCCCACCAGCCTCCGGGTCCAACATATTATTCTCCGTAACTTCCGCCACCTCCAACGGGATCCCACCACTAAACACATCTTTCCCTACCCCCCCTCTGCTTTCCGCAGGGATCGCTCCCTACACGACTCCCTTGTCCACTTGTCCCCTCCATCCCTCCCCACTGATCTCCCTCCTGGCACTTATCCTTGTAAGCCGAACAAGTGCTACACATGCCCTTACACTTCCTCCATTACCACCATTCAGGGCCCCAGACAGTCCTTCCAGGTGAGGCGACACTTCACCTGTGAGTCGGCTGGGGTGATTATACTGCATCCGGTGCTCCCGATGTGGCCTTCTATATATTGGCGAGACCCGACGCAGACTGGGAGACCGCTTTGCTGAACACCTACGCTCTGTCCGCCAGAGAAAGCAGGATCTCCCAGTGGCCACACATTTTAATTCCACATCCCATTCCCATTCTGACATGTCTATCCACGGCCTCCTCTACTGTAAAGATGAAGCCACACTCAGGTTGGAGGAACAACACCTTATATTCCGTCTGGGTAGCCTCCAACCTGATGGCATGAACATCGACTTCTCTAACTTCCGCTAATGTCCCACCTCCCCCTCGTACCCCATCCATTATTTATTTTTATACACACATTCTTTCTCTCACTCTCCTTCCTCTCCCTCTGTCCCTCTGACTATACTCCTTGCCCATCCTCTGGGTTCCCCGCGCCCCCCCCATCTTTCTCCCCAGACCTCCTGTCCCATGATCCTCTCATATCCCTTTTGCCAATCACCTGTCCAGCTCTTGGCTCCATCCTTCCCCCTCCTGTCTTCTCCTATCATTTTGGATCTCCCCCTCCCACTTTCAAATCTCTTACTAACTCTTCCTTCAGTTAGTCCTGATGAAGAGTCTCGGCCTGAAACGTCAACTGTACCTCTTCCTAGAGATGCTGCCTGGCCTGCTGTGTTCACCAGCAACTTTGATGTGTGTTGCCCTCTGATCTCACCTCAGTGGTCTGAGCCTAGGCTGTTACGTACTCAGGAGCCAAAAGAATAAAGTCAAACATCAGTCAAAGTTAAAGTCGAGTTTATTTTCATATGCGCAAATTCATGTACGCACAGCTAAACTAAAAACCCTACTTGCTGCAGTGGATCTAAGTGAAAACCCAAACAGGGGGTCACTGAACAGATTATTATTGAGTAAGTGCCATTCGACCACAATGTCAATGACACCATCTACCATTTCACTGGTGATTAAGGGTAGTCTGATTGTGCAGTAAAATATCTGGATTGGTTTGTCCCATCGTCGGGCAGGAGGTACAGAGGCCTGAAGTTGCACACCACTAGGTTCAAGAACAGCTACTTCCCTTCAACTATTTGGTTCTTGAACCAACTGGCAAAATGCCATTCATTACAGTTTAGCAACACTACGACTGCTTTGAAAATCCTGCACTAAAATGAACTTCTGTTTGTTCTAATTGTTTTCTTATAATAATTGTATATTATTTAGTTTTCCTTATGAATACTGCTTATATGATGCTATGCAGTTGTGGTGCCACAAGTAAATTTTTCATTACAACTGTGCACATGACAATTACCTCAACTCTGACTTTGCTTTTTTGTGGACAACAAATCCAGGTCATTCTGTACGTTGCCAGGTAGATGGCAGTGCTGGCACAGTCACGGAACTGAAGTGAACAGGCTGGAGGTGCAGCTGGCTCTGGAGCACAGATCTTCAGTACTGCAGTCAGTATGTCTGGACCATTGCCTCTGCTATACATGATGCTCTTAGCCATTTCCTGACATCACATGCTGTTGACTTGAATTGGTTTCTACACTGGTGGGGATCTGAAGAATAAGCTGAGTTGGGTCTTCCACTCAGCACTCTGGCTGACCACAGATACAGGAACACAGCAGCAGGAGTAGGCCACTCAGCCCCTCCATTCAATACGATCAAGATCAATAGAATCATACAGTACTACAGAGAGAAACAAGCACTGTGGTCCATCTGGTCCACACTGACCTGGTATCCTGCCTAGTCCCATATACCTGCACCCAGACCATATCCCTCCATACCTCTCTCATCCACATCCCTATCCAAACTTCTCTTAAAATGTTACAATTGAACCTGCTACCCACCACTTCCACTAGCAGCTCATTCCACATCCATACTGTAGTCTGAGTGAAGAAACTCCCCCTCAGATTCCCCTTAAATATTTCACCTTTCACCCTAAACCCATGTCCTGCAATCTGAGTCTTAACCAACCTAGGGGAAGAAGTCTGCTTGCATTCACCCTATCAATCCTCCTCATAATTGTGCTCTGTGCTGGTCTCAACCCCCCTTCTGTGGTAGGATCCATCACATCCAATTCCCCAACCATTTAAAAAAGACCATCTTCCTCTGCCTTTGCCGCTCCTACAGGTTCAGCCCGCACAAACTCCTGGGGTAGAGAACTCCAGATTCATCACCCTCTGCAAAAAGAAGCTTTAACACACCTCGAAAACACCAGCTTTGGCCACTCCTATGCTGGACTTGACCGTCACTGCAGCGTTACCAGGTTTCCAAACCTCAGCACGCCCTTCCATAATCTCACTAAAGCAGGGCAGCGAGGGCCAAGCCAGGCCACCAGGTTACACATCGTGCTGGTGTACACCTCTGTGGCTGCTACTACTGGTGCCCACATTGGGCTACCCAATCTACCGAGTCCATCCCTTTATCACACCTTTACTTCCATCAGAGAGGAGGTAGAAGAGCCTGAAGACACACACTCAAAGTTTTAGGAACAGCCTCTTCCCGTCCACCATCAGATTTCTGTAACCCATGAACACCACCTCACTACTTTTTGCACTGCTTAGTTAATTTATATATTTTTATTGTATTTATAGTATATTTTATGTATTGCACTGTACTGCTGCACATTTCACAACAGTGAAATAAACCCAATAAACAGTGTCAGTGATAATAAAGCTAATTCTGATTTGTAATTCTGACAACTACCATGCCACACAGCACAACACAGAGTGTCCTCAGTGATTTTGTTTCCTCCACTTCGTCTAATCTACCAACTAACGAAGTTGTTGCCCTCCCTGCTTACTAACCCTCTACTACGCTAAGTTGGGCTATTTGGTAAACTTTGCACCCGAGAGCTGAATCAGTGCTAAACTCCTTTCCATCCCACCAGCCCTTCCAACTCCCCCACCATCATTCTGTTCCCATCCCCTTATCAACTAACGCCACGCACCATCATGTTAACCTTCAACACTCGATCGAAAGCTTCAGGATCCATCTTCAGCAGCAGAGCGTCCATGGTGATTCCGGCGCAGTTCACAGCTACGCAGGGAGGTCGGGAGAACTGCTCCTGAAAGGCAAAGGGCAAGAGAGGCTAAAGCAGTGGCCCCAGGCTACAGGTCGATCCCACTATGAGGTTTGCCTTTCAGTTTAGAAAAAAAGAGTTGTTCAGATAATCTAACTGACAGCTTCACGATTGGCAGGTAATTGACCAGACCACTAAAGACGGTGGTCAACTGTAAATAGAAGCAGAAGAGGTAGACTTCAAGCTCCCATGTATTCCACAGGGAGGACAGACAGAATCCTTACAGAGAGCGTCGGAATTGAACTCTGAAGCAGCAATCTGTAATAGCATCGTGCTAACTTCTACGCTACCGTGTGCTCAAAAGTAAATTCAGCGTTTTCAGTTAATTTATTATCAAAGCACCTATACGTCACAACATACTATCCTGAGATTCGTTTTCTTGCAGGCATTCACAGTAGAACAAAGAAATACAACAGAACCAATGAAAACCACAGACAATGACAGAAAAAAACATGAGCTGTAGAGTCCTTGACATAAGTCCACAGGTTATGGGATCAGTTCAGTGTTGAGGTGAGTGAAGTTATCCACAATGGATTATGAGCCTGATGGTTGAAGGGTAACCTGAACCGGGTGCTGTGGGACCTAAGGTTCCTGTACCTAGAAATTCTTCCAAAGATCTAGTGGGCAGATGACTAGAGATTAGTTACTAGAGGACTGGAAATGCTATCAACATCCTGGAGTTATCCCCACTGAGAAGAAACACCACTGGACAAGTGCAATAGAACTAGGGCTGCAAAAGCAGGTTGCAGACGGGTTATTCAGTGATGACTGACTCGCCTTCTGACACCACAATGCTTTTCCATCACCCGCTCTCACTCTCCACTTGTCTGGCTCTAACATTCAAGAAGCTGAACGTCACCGAGGACAGAGCAGCCCACTTGATAGGAAGCCCATCAACCACACTAAACATTCAGTCCCGTCTCTGAGGCTGCATAACGCAGAATTCAAAGAATGCAGTCACTGATCTTCCCCAGGCTACGTACGCCCAACTCGCACACAGCCCAGACGTATGATTGACTACTTGGAAGAGCAGCAGGGAGGACTTGCGGGCTGCAGCAAGACTGCAGATATTTTCTGCTGTGTGACAACTCAATCATGGCATTGTTTGAATGGTTAAGTTAAACATACTGATACTTACTGGGACACTGTTCAATCTCCTGCTATCTGGTAGGAGAGACAGAAACACCTTTGCCAAGACTGTTCCACTGAAAAACAGCTTCTTCCCGAGGGTTGTAATGCAGCTGATTAATGCTGCACCCCGGCTTGCCAATGGCCTTTGGGTGTTAGGGACTATCGAAGTCACTTGTATGTAAATAAGGAATTATTTATTTATTTTAACCAAACCATACCACATGCATTGTAAATATCCGTTTTACACAGACTGAAGTAGCACAGCAAACTCGCAGTCTTGAGCAATGACAATAAAGTTCTGTTCTATTAACAACCCTTCACCATTGGCTGGCCGATGTTCTTCCTTAAATATCTTGCCAGGCAGCCTCATTACGCACTTGGGCACTGTTCGAGTTACAAAGAGCAACAGAACTCTGTCATAACCTGGGAATATCTGCACTTGCATACTCCCAAACTCACAAGCTCCAGCACCAGAATGGACAAGGGCAGCAGGCCCAAGGGTACACCACCTGCAAGTATCTCTCCCCGTTGCACACCAATACACCTGAAAATATATCACCAATCGTTCATTGTTTCAGAGGACCTGAATGAGCACTCTGCGTACACTCTCACAACCAGTTTCTGTCTCCTTTTCCCCTCTCTTTCTTGCCATATCTCCACTACTCTACCCATCTCTCCCTCTCCCACACACTCCATTCCTCTGCTGTCCTGCCTGCTGGAGCTTCTCTTGCTCTATCTCAGCAACCAATGGCTGAGCTCACGACAGCCAAATGCCCAGCACATGGCATAGCAACAGCAACTGAATATCATCCAGGGCCACCACAGAGCTGCAGGTACCAAAATCTCATGGATTATGGTCTCCACTATTCCTGGCAGAGCAGCAGCTCTAGGCCCAACATCAGTCATCTGATGTCTGGCATTGGAACAACAGGAGACTCTAATTTCCCCCAATATGCGTCTATCAGTGCAGTCCCAGACGATGACAGAGTTAGGGACTCTGTTGTCACTCACTAACAATGAATGAGTGATGAGCACTGGGTAATTACAAGATGTTGCACATTGACATTTCCTGTCAGAGTCACCTTACGTACAGAATGTCCTGCACCAAGCATCACTTTATGTACATACAGCCAGTCGACCTAATACGCTGATCAAATGTATATACAGCCATACTCAAACAGTTATTTGTACATTAGCCTCCAATCTGATGGCATGAACATCAACTTCTCCAACTTCTGGTAATTTCTTTCCCTCCACTTCAATTCCCCACCCTGGCCTCTTACATCTTCTCCTTGCCTGCCTATCAGCTACCCCTCGTGCCTCTCTTCCTTCCCTTTCTCCCATGGTCCTCTCACCTCTCCTATCAGATTCCTTCTTCTTCAGACCTTTACCTTTACTATCTATCACCTCCCAGCTTCTTACTTCATCCCCCCCTCTCCCCACCCAACCGGCTTCTAGCTTGTACGGCTTCCCTTCCCCCTTCTGGCATTTTCCCCCTTCCTTTCCAGTCTTGATGAAGAGTCCCAGCCCAAAATATCAACTGTTTATTCATTTCCATGGATGCTGCCTGACCTGCTGAGTTCCTCGATCACAAACAAGAGAAGATCTGCAGATGCTGGAAATCCAAGCAAACACACACTCAAAATGCTGGAGGAGCTCAGCAGGCCAGGCAGCGTCTATGGAAAACAGTACAGTCGACCTGCAGGACTCAAGCCTGAAACTTCAACTCTACTCTTTTCCATAGATGCTGCCTGGCCTGCAGAGTTCCTCCAGCATTTTGTGTGTGTTGCTCGGATTTCCAGCATCGGCAGAATTTCTTGTGTTTATCAGTTACTTGTACATGGTGTTTTATAGGCTTGTTTTTATATTTATTATGTTTTTTTTGCTTATTGTGTTTTGGTATGCTGCATCAGATCCAGAGTAACAATCATTTTGTTCTCCTTTACACTCGTGTACTGAAGAAAGGACAGAAGGTACCTGTCAATCCCTGTAGTTAAATTAATTGTACAGCGCAAAAGGACAATCAATGCTCATTCAGTGCCTAAAGCCAGTCACTGTCATACCTGTATTGAAGTCACGAGACTGTGGACACTCTGTGGGGAGGTCACATCCGTTAGGAACACAGAGTGCTTCTGCTCATTGCAGCGCAGGCTCTTCAAAGTTTCGTTGGCCGAGCTTTCGTCGATGTCCACCACTGCCACCGAGGCTCCCTCATCAGCGAACCGCTGGCAGACAGCACGCCCGATCCCACTCCCACCACCTTCGCAACATCATACGGCAGCATTAAGGGCATTGTGTCAACCGAAATAACATGAAGCAATACAAGAAGGCAGAGCACCACCACCTTCTCAAGGGCAAGGTGGGACTACCAGCTCGTGCACCTTGAGTGAAAATCCAAGGCAGCAGAATACGGGGGATACAGCCTGCAGAAGTTTGCACTGTACTCAGGGAGGGCACAGGTAGGAGGCAGGAGCAGAGCAGCTTTAATGGGTGAGAAGCAACATGTGATGTTAATAGGGATGGGAGCTGGGGAGACTGGAATGAGTAAGCAGAGGGCTGGATGGGTGGATAGTGAAGGGTGGGATGGGCAGGGAAGTGACAGATGAAGGGAGCCTGAAAGGGGGAGTCCTGGGGGCATGCCTGAAATGTTTCAACTACTCACCTGTCCCTCTCGGTCCTGTTCACTCACAGTCCCACTTCCTCTCCATGTCTCACCTATCTTCTCTTACCCCCACTAACCGATCCCTCTTCCCATGCATACTGGCTGCATCTCTTCCCAATCAGTTCCATCCTGTTTCCCCATCCCAGTCCTCTGCTCCCTTTGGGTCCCGGACAGACCAACTATCCCTCATTCCCTTGGCAATGAGCTGGTCCCAACCCTCCCTTCCCCACAGACCCCATCCGGCACTGAGTCTGACCCGGTGGTGCAGAAGGGTGGTACGGAGAAGAGGAGAGCTGTCGTCATTGGAGACTCTATAGTCAGGGGACCAGACAGGAGATTTTGTGGGCGTGAGAAGGACACCCGCATGGTTTGTTGCCTCTCAGGTGCCAGGGTCCAGGATGTCTCTGACCGGGTGCACGACATCTTGGTACGAGAGGGAAAGCAGCCAGAAGTCGTGGTACATGTTGGAACCAACGACATAGGCAGGAAGAGGGATGAGGTCCTGAAGTGTGAGTTTCGGGAATTAGGCAGAAGGCTGAGGAACAGGACCTCAAGAGTGGCGTTCTCAGGATTGCTGCCAGTGCTACAAGACAGTGATGGTAAGAATTGGAGGAGATGGCAGTTGAATGCGTGGCTGAGGAGTTGGTGCAGGGAGCAGGGTTTTAGATTTTTGGATCATTGGGATCTCTTCTGGGGAAAGTGGGACCTGTACAGATTAGATAGGTTGCACCTGAACTCGAGGGGGAGCAATATCCTTGCAGGTAGGTTTGCTAGCATGGTTCGGGAGGGTTTAAACTAATTTGCGAGGGGGATTGGACCCAGAGAGATAGAGCAGTGAAAGAAGCGCATAGAGTAAAGCCAGATCTAACATACAGAGAGGCTTTGAGGAAAGAGAAGCAGAATAAACCATGTACAAACAGTAAGGTAGAATGGCTGAAATGTGTGTACCTCATTGCAAGAAGCATCGGGAACAATAGTCATAGTCATACTTTATTGATCCCGGGGGAAATTAGTTTTCGTTACAGTTGCACCATAAATAATTAGATAGTAATAACACCATAAATAGTTCAATAGTAATATGTAAATTATGCCAGGAAATAAGTCCAGGACCAGCCTACTGGCTCAGGGTGTCTGACCCTCCAAGGGAGGAGTTGCAAAGTTTGAAGGCCACAGGCAGGAATGAATTCCTATGACGCTCTGTGTTGCAACAAAGGTGATGAACTGAGAGCTTGGATACATACATGGAATTATGATGTAGTGGCCATTACAGAGACTTGGCTGGCACCAGGGCAGGAGTGGATTCTCAATATTCCTGGATTTCTGTGCTTTAAAAGGGATAGAGAGGGCGGAAAAAGGGGAGGAGGGGTGGCATTACTGGTTAGAGATACTATTCCAGCTACAGAAAGGGTGGGTAATGTAGCAGGATCCTTTTTTGAGTCAGTATGGGTGGAAGTCAGGAACAGGAAGGGAGCAGTTACTCTATTGGGGGTATTCTATAGGCCCCCTGGTAGCAGCAGAGATACAGAGGAGCAGATTGGGAGGCAGATTTTGGAAAGGTGCAAAAATAACAGGGTTGTTACCATGGGTGACTTTAACTTCCCTAATATTGATTGGCACCTGATTAGTTCCAAGGGTTTAGATGGGGCAGAGTTTGTTAAGTGTGTCCAGGATGGATTCCTGTCACAGTATGTGGACAGGCCGACCAGGGGGAATGCCATACTAGATCTAGTAGTAGGTAATGAACTGGGTCAGGACACAGATCTCTCAGTGGATGAGCATCTGGGGGACAGTGACCACCGCTCCCTGGCCTTTAGCATTATCATGGAAAAGGATAGAATCAGAGAGGACAGGAAAATTTTTAATTGGGGAAGGGCAAATTATGAGGCTATAAGGCTAGAACTTGCAGGTGTGAATTGGGATGATGTTTTTGCAGGGAAATGTACTATGGACATGTAGTCAATGTTTAGAGATCTCTTGCAGGAGGTTAGGGATAAATTTATCCTGGTGGGGAAGATAAAGAATGGTAGGGTGAAGGAACCATGGGTGACAAGTGAGGTGGAAAATCTAGTCAGGTGGAAGAAGGCAGCATACATGAGGATTAGGAAGCAAGGATCAGATGGGTCTATTGAGGAATATAGGGAAGCAAGAAAGGAGCTTAAGAAGGGGCTGAGAAGAGCAAGAAGGGGGCGTGAAAAGGCCTTGGCGAGTAGGGTAAAGAAAAACCCCAAGACATTCTTCAATTACGTGAAGAAAAAAAGGATGACAGGAGTGAAGGTAGGACCGATTAGAGAGAAAGGTGGGAAGGTGTGCCTGGAGGCTGTGGAAGTGAGCGAGGTCCTCAATGAATACTTCTCTTCGGTATTCACCAATGAGAGAGAACTTGATGATGGTGAGGACAATATGAGTGAGGTTGATGTTCTGGAGCATGTTGATATTAAGGGAGAGGAGGTGTTGGAGTTGTTAAAATACATTAGGACGGATAAGTCCCTGGGGCCTGACGAAATATTCCCCAGGCTGCTCCACGAGGCGAGGGAAGAGATTGCTGAGCCTCTGGCTAGGATCTTTATGTCCTCGTTGTCTACGGGAATGGTACCGGAGGATTGGAGGGAGGCGAATGTTGTCCTCTTGTTCAGAAAAGGTAGTAGGGATAGTCCGGGTAATTATAGACCCAGTGAGCCTTACATCTGTGGTGGGAAAGCTGTTGGAAAAGATTCTTAGAGATAGGATCTCTGGGCATTTAGAGAATCATGGTCTGATCAGGGACAGTCAGCATGGCTTTGTGAAGGGCAGATCATGTCTAACAAGCCTGATAGAGTTCTTTGAGGAGGTGACCAGGTATATAGATAAGGGTAGTGCAGTGGATGTGATCTATATGGATTTTAGTAAGGCATTTGACAAGGATCCACACGGTAGGCTTATTCAGAAAGTCAGAAGGCATGGGATCCAGGGAAGTTTGGCCAGGTGGATTCAGAATTGGCTTGCCTGCAGAAGGCAGAGGGTCGTGGTGGAGGGAGTACATTCAGATTGGAGGATTGTGACTAGTGGTGTCCCACAAGGATCTGTTCTGGGACCTGGATGTGGGGGTAGAAGGGTGGGTTGGCAAGTTTTCAGATGGCACAAAGGTTGGTGGTGTTGTAGATAGTGTAGAGGATTGTCAAAGATTGCAGAGAGACATTGATAGGATGCAGAAGTGGGCTGAGAAGTGGCAGATGGAGTTCAACCCGGAGAAGTGTGAGGTGGTACACTTTGGAAGGACAAACTCCAAGGCAGAGTACAAAGTAAATGGCAGGATACTTGGTAGTGTGGAGGAGCAGAGGGATCTCGGGGTACATGTCCACAGATCCCTGAAAGTTGCCTCACAGGTGGATAGGGTAGTTAAGAAAGCTTATGGGGTGTTAGCTTTCCTAAGTCGAGGGATAGAGTTTAAGAGTCGCGATGTAATGATGCAGCTCTATAAAACTCTGGTTAGGCCACACTTGGAGTACTGTGTTCAGTCTGGTTGCCTCACTATAGGAAGGATGTGGAAGCATTGGAAAGGGTACAGAGGAGATTTACCAGGATGCTGCTTGGTTTAGAGAGTATGCATTATGATCAGAGATTAAGGGAGCTAGGGCTTTACTCTTTGGAGAGAAGGAGGATGAGAGGAGACATGATAGAGGTGTACAAGATAATAAGAGGAAAAGACAGAGTGGATAGCCAGCGCCTCTTCCCCAGGGCACCACTGCTCAATACAAGAGGACATGGCTTTAAGGTAAGGGTTGGGAAGTTCAAGGGGGATATTAGAGGAAGGTTTTTTACTCAGAGTGATTGGTGCGTGGAATGCACTGCCTGAGTCAGTGGTGGAGGCAGATACACTAGTGAAGTTTAAGAGACTACTAGACAGGTATATGGAGGAATTTAAGGTGGGGGGGTTATATGGGAGGCAGCGTTTGAGGGTCGGCACAACATTGTGGGCCGAAGGGCCTGAAATGTGCTATGTTCTGTCCGAGGTTTGCATCCTGCACAGGTCCAGGGTCTAACCCACTGTCTTCCCCAGAATCCCCACGCCGTCATCCTCTATACAGTAATCGTAGTCCATTCCTCTCAGATGTCACTCACTGCCAGGAGACCACGCCCCCTCCATGCCCCGCCTCTCTTCTTCACGCCACGCCCACTGACCCGGGAACTGTCCCCTCTCCACCTTCTACTAACCCGCTCCATGATTGGGAGATGCTCCCCACTCAGAAGCCCTTGGCTCCCGGCTTGTCCCCTGTCCCCCCCTACCTTGTGTCATTGCCCCCGGACCTCTCCCGCGGCCCGGTCCGCGTAAACTGACGCCCCTCACCTGTCACCAGCGCCAGCCGCGAGCTGAGGCGGAGACCCAGCCCCAACCTTTTGCCGCTCGCCGCCATCGAACTGTATCCCCGGGCAAGTCCCTCTGCGCATGCGTGCCGCCTTGCTCAGCAGCGCCGTTCCCACAGCCGGTGGATGGCGGAATTGCAGCTTCGTTGGTCAACTCAGCCACCACGGCAGTACAGGAATCCCATTCATCCCGTGTCCTGATTCCCCTGCATACCTGTGATCCAGGGATTCCCCACCTTCATTTATGCCACGGACCAATACCATTAAGCAAGGGGTCCAACAACCCAGTTTGGGAACCACTTCACCTTTCGTCAAGCACGCCCTTGGATGATATTCGGAGAAGGACATAAAGGTACGGAAGGCGCTGGCGTGGAGGGCTGTGAACGACATGAAGGAAATCTGGAAGTCCAGAGGGCTTAAAAAGAGGATTTTCATAGCAGTCATAGAGTCCATTCTCACGTACGGATGCGAGACGTGGACACTCACCAAGACGATGCGAAAGTCTCTAGGTGGTTGCTATACACAAATACTCCGGATGGCTCTTGACGTGTGTTGGCAACAGCACATGACGAACATCGAGCTCAATAACAACCTACCGATGCTCACCTCTAAAATCGAGGCGAGAAGACTGCAACTAGTGGGGCACTGTCTATGCCACCCCGAGCTACCTGCCAGCCTAGTCATCATATGGGAGCCCAAGCATGGGAGGATGAACCCTGGGCTCCCTCCCAAGACTATGGTCAACACGCTCCTAGAAGACAGCGGCGCGGCTAATGTCGATGAACTGAACACACTGATGAGGGAGAGGGAGAAGTGGAGAGTCCATCATCGTGCCCGACGCCAGCCCCCTAGGCCTGAGTCGACGTAGTAGTGGTAGTAGCAAGCACGCCCTTAATCCTAACACTAGGGGTGATTGAGAGGAGCCGATTTATTACCGGCATGAATTTGAGATACGATAGGAATCAGGGACACCGAAGATCAGTGGAGACACAAGAGACCATAGACACTGGAATCTGGAGCAACAAAGAATCTGCTGGAGGAACTCAGTGGGGGCAAAGTTGGGAGAGAACTCCGCATATCCGTCACCTGCAGCTGCCTCCCAGTCTCAGCACTGCTCACCTCTAACTCTAGGGGGCACTGGTTTAAGTGAGGGGGGTACAGTGAAAAACTTTCTTTTGCATGCCATTCATATAGATCATTTCATCACATCAGTGCATTGAGGTAGTACAAGGGTAAACAACAGTAGAACAAAATGCTAGTTACAGAGAAAGTGCAGGCAGAAAGAAGGGCAAAGTCATAAGTGGTGGCTGAGGTCCAGAATCCATCATCATATTAGGATAATATGATAAATACTCTTATAACTAAAGGTAGTAGCTGTCCTTAAACCTGGGGGTACATGTTTCTGGCTTTTGTATCTTCTGTCCAATGGGAGGGAGAAGAAGAGAGAATTTCCAGGCTGGGCCGGTCAGTCTTTGGTTATGTTTGCTTTACCAAAGCAGCAAGAAGAATAGAGTCCGTGGAGGGGAGGCTGGTTTCGGTGTTGTGCTGAGCTGCATCCACAACTCTGCAACTTTTTGCTCTTGGGAAGTTTATCTGCCACGTCAGCCCGAGATAGGATGATCTGTGTGGTGCATCAGGAAAAACTGATGAGGGTCACTGGGCACGTTGCAAATTTCTTTAGCCACCTGAGGAAGCAGAGGTGTTGGTGAGCTTTCCTGGCTGTGTACTCTATACAGTTGGACCAGGACAATATGTTGGTGAAATTTGCTAGGAATTTGAAGCTCCTGCCATCTCCAGCTCAGCATCGTCGATTCTTACAGCAACATGCTTTCCATCCCAGTTCCTGAAGTCAATGACCAGATCCTTTGTCTTGGCAACATTGAGGAAAGATTGTTGTCTTGACCCCATGCCACCAGGATCTCTATTTCCTTCCTGTAGTCCGGCTTGTCATTGTTTGTGATCCAGCCCATAGAAAACCCTTAGGTGGAATTAGAGCAGAATATTGTCCCACAGTCACGAGTGTCAAGGGAGCAAAGTAGGAGGCTGAGGATGCAGTCTTGCAGAGCACCATTGTTGAGGGTCATTGTCACAGAGGTTTTGATGCCTATCCTTGCTAATTGTGGTCTGTTGGTCCTGTTGCAAAGTGAGCTCCAGGAGTTCATAGATGAGTTGGTTTGGAATTATGGGATTGAAGGCGGAGCTGTAGTAGTAGGCAGCCGTCAATCCCAGGGGATCACGGGTTTGTGCCTGTGGTGGACTGTGTCCCCTCCAGGGCGCAAGGCTGGGCGGGAAGATTTGAGGAACCAGCTTTTGCCCATGCAGTGGGTTCTCCCCCTCCACGTCACTGATGAAGTCCAAGGGAAGGTCAAGTGCTGATACAGCTTGGCACCAGTGTCGTCACAGAGGTTGCCAGAGTGAAGTTGTAAACAACATCAAACTACCTTAGGGACCCTGGCTCCAGATTTCTTCCTTGGGGTTTACTCCTGAAGCCTTTTCCATGAGTGGGTATGGCCGCAAGGCAGCGGAGGTTTAAGGTCAGAGTTTTCATTCTCCTAGGCGGGCTGCTGCCCAAAGGCTGATGAGCCCCACCTGTCTGAAGGTGGAGCTGTAGTCAATGAACAATAATCTGTACAAGGTGTATTTACTGTGCAGATGCTCCAGAGATGAGTGTAGGGCCAGGGAGATGGCTTCTGCTGTGGACCCATTTTGGTGGAAGGTGAAATACCGTGGATCAAGGCGAAGGAGATTTTTTGACAAGAATAAGTCGGTGGATGTTGCCTGCATGACCCTAGGAAAGCATCAACAAGTTTTCTCATGGGTCCTGCTCCCGCACATAGCAGCCACAGTGATTTGGTGGACCGACTTCAAAACTGGGTTGACCACAGAAGACAGGGTAATGGTGCAGGGTTGTTATGACTGGTGTTACACATGGATCAGTGCTGAGACCTCTGTTGTTTCTGAAATATAAAAATGATTTAAACAAAAATATAGCAGGGTTGTTTGGTGAGTCAAAAAGTGGTGGTGCTGTGAATCGTGGGGAAGGTCGTCAAAGAATTCAACAGGAAATTTGGCCAGAGAAATGGCAACAGGAAGGTTACTCCAGACAAGTGCGAGGTGTCAAATGTAAGAAGGTGTAGAGTAGATGATGAGACACTTTGGAACACTGATGCACAGAAAGATTGTAGGGAGTAAGACCAAGGCTGCAAACAGTAACACAAGTAGTGGGTAAATAATGTTCACTGCATGCCTGCCTTCATGGGTTGATGTGTTGAGTACAAAAGTTAGCTGGTCATGATGCAGCTGTATACATTTTTAGTTAGGCTGCAGTGTGTAGTCCTGGGTCTCTCCATTATGACAAGGATTTGGAGGCTTTAGAGAGGGTGCAGAAGGGATTCACCAGGATATGTCCTATCTCAAGAGTATAAGCTACAAGGAGAGGTTGGATCATCCTGGTTTATTTCTCGGTGTGTCAGAGGCTGAGGGGAGACCTGTTTATAAAAGGATGAGAGGCATTGATGGGGTAGATGGTCCTGAAGCAAGATTTTGACCTGAAACACAACATTTCCTTTCCCACCATAGAGCTGAGTTTCTCCTGCAGATTGTCTTGTTGTTGGATAGTGAGCTAAGCTCAGTAACTCCCTGACGTCAGAGTTCAGCGATGCAGCAGAGGGGGGTGGGTGAGGGGTGCTGGTGTCCTGACCCAACCCAGCACACCACGGGGGCATCTTCAAGAGGTGCTGCCTAAAGAAGACGGCATCGATCACTAAGTACCCTCGCAATCAGACACGCCTCTTCTTATTAATACCATCAAAGAATACTGGAGATCCAGAGTCAAGAAACATCTTCTTCCGCTCAGGCATCAGATTTCTGAACAGTTCACAAACCTGTGAACACTACCTCATTATTTCTTTTTTTTCAGAATTTATTTATTTTTATAACTTAAAGTAATTTTAGTTATGCCTTTACATTGCAATGTTGTCTCAGGACAATTTTCATATGATATTAATGATAATCAATCTGATTCTGATTAATGTACGTATTTTTGTGAATGTTGTTTCTCTGAAGCCATGTGTCCGTGATGCTCTTGTAAGTTTTTCATTGCACCTGTGTATACATTTACTTGGGCATATGGCAATAAACTGCACTTTGACTTTTGCGGCAGGCACGCTGGCTGAAGTGAATTTGCAAATGTTGTTTGAGAGACGTTGTCGGTCTTTGTAGTGGCAGATCAGCTGCTGTGAGTACGGGACCACTGCCACCACGCTAAGGTGCCAATGCCCAGAGCGATCGCAGAGAGCTCTGCGTTGCCCACCAGCGCACACCACACTGCATTGTAGAACAGCAGGCCCATCAGACTCCACAGGCTGTGTGCGGAGCCCCTCCGGGACAACTGCAGCCCCACCATGCCGGATACGATCCAGATTAGACCCCAGAGTGGAGAGGAGCACAGCAGGAGAAGGCACAGGCCAGCGTAGCCCTGGGTGCCACAACACCACCAGCAGACCTTGGAGACACTGCCACAGCCCAGCAATGATAAGAATGTTCCAGCATATCCCAGCACACCACAGCAGACCCACCAGATCCAAGCATTATTGTCTAACAGCCACAGGAGCCCTAGGAAGCCCACAAAGCTCAGCTCCAGCCAGGAAGGGACTGTGTAACCTCGGGATGACAGACACCACCCAAAGAAACTCAGCCCAACCAGGCAGATTCCAGGGAGCCCAGCAGAAGCCAGCAGGAAGCAGGAGAGCCCAGCGTGTCCCAGCACACCACAGTACTGCCAAGAGATCCCAGCCAGGTTCCTGTCGTCCAGCAGAGACCACCAGAGACCGGAAAATCCCAGCACACCACAGCAGACCAAGTACACCTCCAGAAAGTCGGCTCTCCCTGGCCAGGCAGCGGCAAGGGAGATCAGCAGGCCGGAACAGAGCCAGTCCCAGCGCCTGCCCGGGACCCCGTCGCTGCGGTCCCCAGGTGGAGCCGCGAGGATGGCATCCTCTCGCTTGGGCTCTGGCGGCCCAGCCAGCCTCTCCAGGCCCAGGCCGGGATCGTCGGCAGAAGAAGGGAGCAGCCGGAGGGGCTCGGCATTCCTGCCACCCAGTGCCGCTCCTGGGCTGCAGAACGGGAAGAGCCTCTGGGTGAACCGGTCATGGTAGGTGTGGAAGTGGGACATCCCATCGGCGTTATAAAAGGACACCCGGCCTCCCTCGTAGTCCAGGTAAACCCCCACCACCCGGGGCTGCAGATCCAGCTGCAGCTCCTCCGAGGCACCGGTGAAGGCCTTGTATGTCACCCCGTTCCTGAGTCCCAGAGTCCAGTATCCGTGGGTCGGAGACAGCACAATGCTTCCCTTCCTCCTGGTCAGCTCGCTCGCCACCCCGACAGTCCAGGAGATCTTGCGGCCCACCTTCACCTCCCAGTAGTGCCTCCCCATCGCAACGCCCCCGAAGGCAAGGACACAGGGACTGGGGTCAAGGCTCAGCAGGTGTTCAGGCCACAGCTGCTTCTCGGGCCGGGGCCCCGTGCTGCTCAGATCCTCGGATAAGGAGAGCCACGGGCTGACTGTGGCCAGGTTAAGGATCAGTGGGCCGGAGCCTGTGGAACACAACAGAGGGCAGATCAGGGGGTCTCACTTCGTCTGAGCCGGCCAGAGATTCATTTGTACCCCTAGACCGATTACTACAGCAAGCTCAAACTAACCCTGTGACTGGACGTTACAGACGAAGAGTGGAACTCAAGTACCACCTCCCACTGAGGGAAAACAGCAGCAACATTTAAAACTGGGCCCAAGATTACACAGGGAAGTTTCTGTCAAGACATATGGAGGGGTGGGATGTGTAGGGAGAGCAATACACAAAATATGGGGCACTGGACATTAACGGCAGACAGCCCTATACAAAATAAACCACCCAATCAGGCCAGATCTCCAAAAGGTAGACTCCCCAGTGGTGTACACTCCCCCCACAATATACCCACATATGCCCTCCACCATCCCACATATGCCCCATGACAATGTATCCACAGCAACCGGAATGAACACCTAGATATTCTGTCGGAACAGCTCTGGCTCTGACTCTGGTATGCTAGTTTGAATGCACGGGAAGGTAAGAAGCTGCAAAGTGTTGTGGGCAGAATACATCGCAGTACATCCCTCCCTGTCATCAGAATTAGCTGCAGAAGGTACTGCCTCAAACATCTAGCATCAGAGAACACCAAACTATCTGCTGGAAGAACTCACTGGCACAAGTGGCAACTGCATGAATGCTTCAACCCAAAATATCAATGACTGCTTTCCTCCCACAGATGCTGCTTGACCTGCTGAGCTCCTCCAGCTGGTCGGTCGTTGCAGCAGAATCCAGCATCTGAAGTCTCTTGTGTCTCTACCATCAAAGATCACCACTGTCCAGGCCATGCCATCTTCTTGCAGCTACCATTGGGCAGGAGGTATGGAAGCCTCAAGTCCCACGGGGTTCAGGAACGGCTACTTCCCTTCAAACATTCAATTCTTGAACCAGTCTGAACAACCCTAGTCACTGCCTCCTTAGATTGACATTTTGACAACTTTTCACTACAATGGGCTTTGCTTCTTTGTTCTGAACAAATTTATTTCTCATTTATGATTTTCTTGTGAATGTTGTGTATGTGATGCAATGGGCTTGTGATGCTGCTACATGTAAGTTTTCCATTGCACCGTGCACACATGTATTTGTGCATTTGAAAATAAACTCAACTTTAACTTTGACTTTGACCAATTGTTGTCCCAAAAGCAACCTGGTCCTATATCACGCTACTGCTTTTGCCATCTTTTCTCTGCTAACGTCCTGCTGTACTGTAACAAGCCCAGCAGAAGCAGCAGCTTATTGGCTGCAGGATAATCAATGTCTCTCCTTTTCCCCTGAATTGCCAGAACATTTAGCTGGGCATGGGAATGGGAAGCTGAAGGAAGATTTAGAAGGGAGAATAACTAACCTAGAAATAGACAGTGAGAAATCAGAAGATTGTGGGTGATTAATAATTGCAGAAGTGAAGTCTGGCTGTGTTTAATGGTACACATCCAATGCACAAAGAGAGATTGAGTCAGGAAATAAGCTGAGGGCACTAAGGGACACATGGAGGAACAGTTAATTAGCTCAGTGAAAGTCAAAGTACTGTAGATACTAGAAATTGGAAATTTAATAAAAATAGAACATGTTAGAAACGCTTAGCAGGTCAGGTAGCTTCTGTGGGGAGAGAAACAGAGCTAACCGGTCACGATGAAGACCTGATGAAGTCCAGACAAAAGGCCTTTGAGCTGAAATGTTAATTCTGTTTCTCCTCATGCAGGCCTGCTGGGTGCATCCAGAATTTTCTGTTTTTATTATAATTTAGCTAACAAGCAGGGACAGCAGTAGTCCCATTAAATGTCAGGAAAGACTGGGAGAGCTGAATGGCTCACTCTAGTGTTCCTATTTCAGGTCTTCTGTCCTTTGAGGCATTAGGAGTTTTCGGGATGAGACAGAAAGAGGAATAAAAAAAGATTGTGTTCAAGAAAGGGGCCAATAGGTCTTTAGAGCCCTCCCTTACTCCATCAGACACCCTTTCTGCATTGTCCTCTCTCCCACTTCTCTTCAACACCTTCCATGTCCTCCCTCCCTCTGCTGGCGGCCGTTCAATGTCATTCATGGACAACTCTGCGCAATTGGTTCCCAGTGCAGTCCCAGCTCCACACTGGGCCAACCACTGTCTGGTGAGGGATCATCAGTGCTCTCTGTTCAGTGCGAAATCCTGGTGACTTCCCTGGAAACGGGGTTGCTGGTACGCTAAGCACGGAGAACACAGAACAGTACGCAAAGGGACAGACACTATGGCCCTCAAAGTTGTGCCAAACTAACTAAATTATTCATTAAATGGCAGACCACAGTACTTGTGCTTGCAACACTGTGTGTCCGACAGAGTGATCAGCAGAACTGGGGCTCCACAGGGGACTGTCTTGTCTCCCTTTCTTTTCACCATTTACACCTCGGACTTCAACTACTGCACAGAGTCTTGTCATCTTCAGAAGTTTTCTGATGACTCTGTCATAGTTGGATGCATCAACAAGGGAGTTGAGGCTGAGTACAGGGCTACGGTAAGAAACTTTGTCACATGGTGTGAGCAGAAGCATCTGCAGCTTAATGTGAAAAAGACTAAGGAGCTGGTGGTGGACCTGAGGAGAGCTAAGGTACCGGTGACCCCTGTTTCCATCCAGGGGGTCAGTGTGGACTTGGTGGAGGATTACAAATACCTGGGGATACGAATTGACAATCAACTGGACTGGTCAAAGAACACTGAGGCTGTCTACAAGAAGGGTCAGAGCCGTCTCTATTTCCTGAGGAGAATAAGGTTCTTTAACATCTGCCGGACAATGCTGAAGATGTTCTACAAGTCTGTGGTGGCTAGTGCTATCATGTTTGCTGTTGTGTGCTGGGTCAGCAGGCTGAGGGTAGCAGACACCAACAGAATCAACAAACTCATTCGTAAGACCAGTGATGTTGTGGGATGGAACTGGACTCTCTGACGGTGGTGTCTGAAAAGAGGATGCTGTCCAAGTTGCATGCCATCTTGGACAATGTCTCCCATCCACTACATAATGTACTGGGTGGGCACAGGAGTACATTCAGCCAGAGACTCATCCCACCGAGATGCAACACAGAGTGTCATAGGAAGTCATTCCTGCCTGTGGCCATCAAACTTTACAACTCCTCCCTTGGAGGGTCAGACACCCTGAGCCAATAGGCTGGTCCTGGATTTATTTTACATATTACTATTTAACTATTTATGGTTTTATTACTATTTATTATTTATGGTGCAACTGTAAATAATAAACGGGACGTTTTCAGAATGGCAGGCGGTGACTAGTGGGGTACCGCAAGGCTCAGTGCTGGGACCCCAGTTGTTTACAATATATATTAATGACTTGGATGAGGGAATTAAATGCAGCATCTCCAAGTTTGCGGATGACACGAAGCTGGGTGGCAGTGTTAGCAGTGAGGAGGATGCTAAGAGGATGCAGGGTGACTTGGATAGGTTGGGTGAGTGGGCAAACTCATGGCAGATGCAATTTAATGTGGATAAATGTGAAGTTATCCACTTTGGTGGCAAAAATAGGAAAACAGATTATTATCTGAATGGTGGCCGATTAGGAAAAGGGGAGGTGCAACGAGACCTGGGTGTCATTATACACCAGTCATTGAAAGTGGACATGCAGGTACAGCAGGCGGTGAAAAAGGCGAACGGTATGCTGGCATTTATAGCGAGAGGATTCGAGTACAGGAGCAGGGAGGTACTACTGCAGTTGTACAAGGCCTTGGTGAGACCACACCTGGAGTATTGTGTGCAGTTTTGGTCCCCTAATCTGAGGAAAGACATCTTTGCCATAGAGGGAGTACAAAGAAGGTTCACCAGATTGATTCCTGGGATGGCAGGTCTTTCATATGAAGAAAGACTGGATGAACTGGGCTTGTACTCGTTGGAATTTAGAAGATTGAGGGGGGATCTGATTGAAACGTATAAGATCCTAAAGGGATTGGACAGGCTAGATGCGGGAAGATTGTTCCCGATGTTGGGGAGGTCCAGAACGAGGGGTCACAGTTTGAGGATAGAGGGGAAGCCTTTTAGGACCGAGATTAGGAAAAACTTCTTCACACAGAGAGTGGTGAATCTGTGGAATTCTCTGCCACAGCAAACTGTTGAGGCCAGTTCATTAGCTATGTTTAAAAGGAAGTTAGATATGGCCCTTGTGGCTACAGGGGTCAGGGGGTATGGAGGGAAGGCTGGGTTCTGAGTTGGATGATCAGCCATGATCATAATAAATGGCGGTGCAGGCTCGAAGGGCCGAATGGCCTACTCCTGCACCTATTTTCTATGTTTCTATGTTTCTATGTAACGAAAACTAATTTCCCCCCAGGATCAATAAAGTATGACTATGACTATGACTAAATGCTTAACTAAGCTAATCCCTTCTGCCTATACAATGTCTATATCTCTCCATTTCCTGCGCATTATGTACCTATCTAAGACTGTCTTAAGTACGTCTATCATATCTGCCCCCACACTAACCCTGGCAGTGCATTCCAGTCATTCTCCATTCCCTGAGTAAAAAGCTTGCCCCATGCGCCTTTGAATTTAACCTTCTCACCTTGAATGCATACCTCTAGTGTTAGCCATTATGACCCAAGGAAAAAGACAGCAGCTATATCTATATGCCCATAACAATCTGTAATCACATGTTGCATATAGAGTTCATGGAAATTCTGATCACCGGAAAAGTTTGCAAAATCGCACAGTAACATATGTCGAAGAACCGCCCCGGAATTTCACAGACAGATGAGCCACAAGAGACAGCAGATGTCAGAATCTGGAGCAGCACTCAATCTGCTGGAGAAACTGAGAGGGTCAAGCAGCATCCAAGGGGAGAAAGAAACTCTCAACATTTCAGGTAGAAACCCTGCATCAGAATGAGAGTGGAGAGGGGAAATGGCCAGAATAAAGAGGGGATGGGGAGCCATGAGACAGGCACCCGCAGGTGATTGGTGGACTTGATGGGGGAGTCTAGTACGAGAGGGCATGACTTAAGGATTGAAGGGCACCCATTTAGAACAGAGATGCAAAGAAATTTTTTTAGCCAGAGGGTGGTGAATCTATGGAATTTGTTGCCACAGGCAGCAGTGGAGGCCAAGTCATTAGGTGTATTTAAGGCAGAGATTGATAGGTATCTGAGTAGCCAGGGCATCAAAGGTTATGGTGAGAAGGTGGGGGAGTGGGACTAAATGGGAGAATGGATCAGCTCATGATAAAATGTTGGAGCAGACTCGATGGGCTGAATGGCTGACTTCTGCTCCTTTGACTTATGGTCTTATGGACTGGCGGGGGGGGGTGAAATATGACAGGCATGTTACAGCAGGTATGGGAGAGGAAGGGTGGATTTGGACAGTGTCAGGAGGACGAGAGATGTAGGGGTGGGGGTAGAGACCATGAGTGAACTGCATATGTAGTAACTGGATGGAATCAGAAGGGGAAATGGCACAATGACGGGGGATGGGTGGATTGGCGGGGGGGGGGGTTGTGGGAAAGGGGACAAAAATGGGAGGACCAGACTAGGATGAGAGGTGAGTGGGACGGGGTGAAAAGGAGGAAGTGGGCATTCAGCCAAGTCAATTCACAGACCAAAATGGAGCGTGTGCAGTTCCTGTCAGGAGTTGTCTGCAGAACTCAGCACTGACCATGGTGGTCTAACACAAAGGTAATGAAGGCTCCTGTGGACTCACGGAGAGGGGGGCAGGCTGCTCTGCAGTCCCACGTAACCCAGGCCAATCGATTCCAATGGCACTGCAGGGTACTGGCCAGTGGAAGGGGGTAGAAAATTATAAGGGGCTGTGATAAGGGACCTGGAGCTTCAGATATCGGGGGATGGGTGGGGAGAGGGGAGGGTGGACTGAAATTGGGGGTGGAATACTGAAAACCAGGCATAACCACGGCTGAATTATACAGAAAGAGGCCACTCATCACAACTCTTGCACCTGAACCTCCTCCAGCAATTCCTCAGCACAGCCCTCTATTCCTCCTTCTCATGGTGACCCATCTTCCTCTTAAACGTCTCTGCATTACTCAACGCAACCACGGGGAGTGGGGAGTGCTCACATTTACAATGCGCTTTGGGTAAAGAAGGTTCTCCCAATCACTCCTGAGGAGGGGTGATGTGTTCGGCATCTGCCAACTGAAGCAAAATGAGTCCAGCAAGTACAGCAGGATATTGGTTGTTGTTGTATGGGCTGAGGAAAGGCAGATGGAGTTTAGTCTAGACAAGTGTGTGGAGTTGCACTTTGGGAGGTCAAATGTAAGAAGTAAGTACACAGTAAATGGCAGGGCCCTTGGGAGCACTGAAGTACAGAGAGACCTTTGGGTGCAAGTCCATAGCTCTCTGAGAGTGGCAACATATGTAGTTAGGATGGAAAAGAAGGTGTCTTCATTGTTCAGGGTGCTGAGTTTAAAAGTTGGTAAGTCAGGTTGTAGTGTACAAATAAATTTTGGTTAGACTGTATTTGGAGATTTGTGTGCATTTCTGGTCACCACATCACAGGAAGGACGTGGAGGTGTTGGCGAAGGTGTAGAAGAGGTTCACCACAATCCCCATCTGAAATAGAGAGCATGAGTTATAAGGAGAGGCTAGGCAAACTGGGATGGTTTATTTCGGAGTGTTGGAGACTGAGGGGTGACCTGACAGAAGATTATTAAAAATAGAGAGGGGTTAATTTAAGATGAGGGGGTGAACTTAAAGAAGATTTACAAGTTTTTTTACACAAAGTAGTAGATGCCTGGAGCACGCTGCCAGAGGTGATTGTGAGGCAGATATAACAATGTTCAGGAAGCATTTAGTCAGGCACATGGGCAGGCAGGAAATGGAAAGAAAAAGAGCATTTTCAAGTACATAGTATTAGTTCAAATTGGAATCATAGTCAGCATAGACATTGTGGGCTGAAGTGCCTGTTCTTCTGTTGTGCTGTTCTGTGTAAAGTATCCTGGACAATATTCATCCTGTAGTTACATCACCTAGAAGCTATTCTGCTCAATCTCTCTGCTGCTGAGGGCGTCTGCTGGTTGAAGTTTGATGTGGATGACAACGGGGACTGCTCTCCAGCCAAGCAGAGTCATTGAGTCATATACCATGGAAACAGGCCCTTTGTCCCAACTGGTCCATGTGGACCGAGATTCCCATCCAACCGAGTCCCATTTTCCCACACTTGGCCCATTTCCCTCTTAAACTTTCCTGCCTATGTGTCTATCCAAGTTCCTTTTTAATATTGTTAATGTACCTGCCTCAACTACTTCCTCAGGCAGCTCATTCAGTCTCATGACCAGTCTCTGGGTAAAACAAGTTGCCCTTCAGTTCCTTATTAAATCTCTTCCCTCACACTTTAAAACAATCCCTTCTAGTTCTTGATTCCCCAGTCCTGGGAAACAGACTATACACATTCACCCTGTTGATTTCCCTCATGATTTTATAGATCTCTACAAGATCATCCCTCATTCTTACTGTATACTGTATACTCCAGTGAAAAAATGTCCTAACCTAATCGACCTCTCCCTCTACCTCAGTCCCTCAAATCCTGGCAACATTATTGTAATCTCACTCTTCCTAGTGTAACAGCATCTTGGGACATCCTGAGGCTGTGAATAGCCCCAAGGACCTCTTCCTTTCTTACCTGGTCTGATGACAGCTCCCAACTTTTTCCACAAACTGTACTTTAAAAGGCCTTTTGGTAAGTCCAGAGAGAGATCTTCAGATAAAGGCTGCAGGTCTTGTGAACACCTGTACATGTAGGAAGACTGTACATTAACAATACTAAAACAAAGCAAATGTCCCAATGTTGAACATTTTTGGATATCTATTCGCGAATGAACTACTTACCTCAGCTCTGAAAATCCCTTCAAAAACAGAAAGAAAAAATTAAGAGAATCAGAATCAGAATTAATATCCTGCTTTATGTCGTGAAATTTGTTTTTGCTTTATCTTATTGTGAAATGCTGCTGTTATTTTTACCACCAGCAGAATATTTAATTGTGCCGTCTAGACAAATCACATAGTTGCTTCAACTGATTGCTCAACGGAGATGAAATTATACTCTGGCAAGCAATTAGCTCAAAAATTAAATGCATAACACAGACACTCACAGACTTACTCATCCATAAACCCACCTCTGATAATTGTTGGATGGTCTATTCCTTTTTAAATGAATATTAGGTACACCAATTTTTTTAATGTTTATATTTTATATATTTACAGATCACAGCACGGTAACAGGCCCTTCTGGCCCAGCGAGCCTGCTCTGCCCAGTTACACCCTTGTGACCAATTCACCATTAACTACTACTCGTTTGGAACATGGGAGGAAACCGGAGCCCCTGGCGGAAACCCACACAATCACATGGAGAAAGCACAAGCTCCTTACATTCAGCGGCAGTATTGACCCAAGGCCTCTGGTGCTGAACAGCATCATGCTGAACTCTACGCTACCATGGAGACCCTTATATTCTCTGTTTTAAGTTTATAACATGAATCCTGTTTGCTCCAGCTTGTACCTGCAGGAACTGAGAGCTGTCTTCATCCTGCAGCTGTTCCTCCGCCTTTGCCAGATCTGCTGTGATGCGTGTCAGACTTTCCTGGATCTCTTCCAGTCTCAGTTCCATCCTTTTCAAAATGTTCTGCTTTTTTCCTTCCAGCCTTTCGGCCACGGTTTGGACCTTTCCCTTCAAGAGCTCTGTTGTTTCAGCAAAGCAAAGTCGGACCTGGTCCACCTCAGTCACAAAAGCCTTCTGCAAGGCAGACAGATTCCAGTGTTAGCAAGCAGGCAGAGAACAAGTAACTGAGTGACCATGGAGGGGATGTCCATTGAACTCACCTCCAACTCAGCCATGTTCTGCTTCTGTTTAATCTGGGCACTGGCAATGGCCTTCAGTGTGTCCCAGATCTCATTCAGAGCGGCCTACAATCACAAAGACAGAATTGAGTGAATCCATGCAGTGGGTTTGGACAGTGAGGCACAGTAGCCTATTTCACCTTCCAGTTTCAATAAGAGTGAAAGAGTCCGTAACAATACACAACCACCCTGCAGATGTCATTTGCCCAACCGTTGGCTCTTGTGTCTTCAAATTCTGAGTCCAGAATACCCACCCCTTCCCTTCCTCAGACAGTTCCGCCTCCAGCTCTCACCATTGGTCCAGAAAGTCCACGCGCTGACCAATGGAAAGGTCAGCAAGCTTTCCATTACCCAACCAGAGACTCCCCAATGGGCAGCCTAACCATCTGTCTTCATCCCACATCACTATGAACAGTACACAAAGAAGAAACGTTGTTGCCACTATGACCTTTTTTCTTCGGGATGTTGGACCCTGCAAAGGCCAGCAGTTTATTTGTCAATTCTTGGAATATATAGGACTATCCCATACCATTGGCAGCCCTGCTTCAGGGTCTAGGGAAAGTGCTCTGCAATTTACTTCATAAGTTCTTCCCAAGCAAACAACGCAGCCGACATAAGTACCATGGTCCAGTGAATATGCATATGCTTTACAGCACACGGGCACACAGAATCTCCACATGAACCTCATGAGCACACACTATGTAGAACACACACACACACACACGCACAATGTATAAGATATACGGACTAGTAAGGGCAGAAGTAGGAAGGGTATTGAAGCTTTCATCAGGTGGGGCGGGGGGGGAGTTACAGACCGGAATATAACTGTGTGCATCAGGCGTTTTGTATAAACTATTAACACTCCCTAAACACGGACACAAAGTGATGGGGGTAAAGAGCGGGTCGAGCAGTATTTTTAGAGAAACAATTAATATCTCACGTCAAAGATGATCAGAACTGAGACGTTCAACGCACCAAAGACGCTGCCCGACCCGCCGTGTGTTTCCAGTATTTTGTGTTTTGCAGCTCCTTGGAATTATTATTTTACAGTATTCCCACTGGAGAGTGGCGTAAAGCTCAATTGCACAGGAGTAAAGCACCGAGAGCTGGAGTGTGTGAGTGTGTGGTGAGAGGGGGAGAGAGAGAGAGAGAGAGAGAGAGAGAGAGAGAGAGAGAGAGAGAGAGAGAGAGAGAGAGAGAGAGAGAGAGAGAGAGAGAGAGAGAGAGAGAGAGAGAGAGAGAGAGAGAGAGAGAGAGAGAGAGGGAGAGGGAGAGGGAGAGGGAGAGGGAGAGGGAGAGGGAGAGGGAGAGGGAGAGGGAGAGGGAGAGAGAGAGAGAGAGAGAGAGAGAGAGAGAGAGAGAGAGAGAGAGAGAGAGAGAGAAGATAGATAGAGAGAGAGAGAGAGAGAGAGAGAGAGAGAGAGAGAGAGAGAGAGAGAGAGAGAGAGAGAGAGAGAGAGAGAGATACTGGTAGCATCCAACCTGATGCCATGAACATCGATTTATTGAACTTCCGGAAATTGCCCCCCCCCCACCTTCTCCTTCACCATCCCGCATTCCTGATTCCCTCTCACCTTATCTCCTTACCTGCCCACCGCCTCCCTCTGGTGATCTCCCTCCTTCCCTTTCTTCCATGGTCTTCTATCGTCTCCCATCAGATTCCCCCTTCTCCAGCCTTTTATCTCTTTCACCAATCAACCTCCCAGCTCTTTACTTCACCCCTCCCCGTTTCACCTGTCACCTGCCACCTTGTACTACCTCCTCCCCTCCTCCCACCTTCTTACGCTGACCTCACCGAATAGACTTCTCGGCCCGAACAGTCGACTCTACTCTTTCATAAATGCTGCCTGGGCTGGAGCCGGTCCCCGCAGCGCCCCGGGATGAACGCGGTGGGTCTGCCGATTCAGCCGACCGGTGAGTTCCCGTTCGCGTTCCTCAAACCCGGCTGTCAGTCCGCCAACCTCGCCCGAAGCAGCAGTGCAGTCACCGGTCGGACCTTTCGCAGTTCCTCAGTGCCGGGACCGTCATGCAGAAGGAACCGGCCACCTTCAGCTCCTCGTCCTTCCAGAGCTGCTGTGATTCAGCTACGGTCCGCAGGGTGAACGTGTCGATAAGAACCCCAGTCCCAGCTGATCAGATCCCCGGAATTGGAATTTTAGTGTTTGGATTTATTTATATTACATGTTTTGGAGTTGGATTTGGTTTACTATTGTCACATGTGCCGGGATACGGTGATACAGTGGGGATGAGTTCTGGGTTTAACCTGAGGCCGCCTTTCCACGCGGCGTAGCACAGAAAGGCTTCCTGCTCCGACGCACCAGACTCCGCATCACCTATTTCCTCGCTGATGCCGGAGCTGAGGATATCTCGGAGCGGGCGCGGGCCTCGCTGCGGGAGCAGGGTGAACAGCCAACGGTCACGGTACACGACGCACCAGGGTGTCCGTCTCCAAAGGGATGAGACGCCACAAGCTATGCTTGTGCATGGGGAGAAGGGGGGCTTAAATGAAGGCTGAGGACCAGGGGCCAGCATCGCAAAACCGAAGTTCTCACTGTACTTCGGTCCACATAACAATAATAAGCAATTTTGCCGATTTACCAATCACTCCTTGTGCCAAAATGCCAGCAAGAATAAAAACAGAACACAAGACAAGAAACTGGGAACAGGATCAAGCCACTCGGCCTCTCAAATCCACTCCAACCCCACCATTGCACATGATCACGCGCTCAACTCCTGTTCTCCGCCAGCTCCCCATAACCCTCGATTTCTCAATTTTTCAAATATTAATCCATCTCCAACTTAAAACTACCTCAAGATCTGAACTCCATCACCCTCAAGGGCAGAAAATTCCAGGGATTAGTTCCACCCTCGTTCTGTACACCTCGGTTTTAAATGACCGGACCCTTATCTTGTATCCATTTCCCCTCGTTTGTGACTCTACCAGTGGTGGAAACACCCAGCATCTACCCGTTAGGATCTCATATGCTTGAATAAGGCCAGCGCTCCTTCTTCTAACCTCAAGGAGCTCCGACCCAGACTGTGTTGGTGTTTTACAGGGCGGTTAATTCCCCACGGTGCCCAGAGCTGGTCGCCTCGAGTATGGGAAGCCTTGACAGTGACTGTAATCGCGGTCAGCGTAACGTCCTGGATATATTTTCGGAAAAGTAAGTATCAAAGAAGTGATAGAAGACTTAGGTGGGAAGGAAAATTATGAGAATTTCACCAGTGATTAGGAAGGCCAGGGGACGTAAAATGTATCTTCGTTGGAAGATGCGCTTCCCCGCAGAGGGCCGCCAGTGGTTCGGATGTAATTGAAGGCTATAGCCACTGGGTGGCTCCCTCGGACCATTATCTCCAGAGCTTCCTTCAGTCGCTCAGATCAGAAAAGAGTACTGTATCTTAATTTTTTTTGGATAAAACCCTGCTCGTTTGAATAGCATCCGCTAATGGGCCACTTTTCTGTGAATGATACACTTCTTATAGAGTCTCAGACAGATACAGCACAGGAAGAGGCCATACCGGCCGCAATGTCTGTGCTGTTCCTTTAGCATGTCTACACCAATCCCGTTTGAGGGGAAATTAGAAAGGTTAGGTCTGTATTCCGCGGAGCAGAGGAGATTAAGAACATACACAAAATGCTGGAGGAACTCAGCAGGCCAGTGTCAAAAAAGGGCACTGAGAGAAATTATAAGACTATGGGGTGTGGTTGGTTAGCTTTAATAGGGAGCCATTCGAGTTCTCAGGGGCAAGTTGCATCATCCTGTGCTGCATGATTCTACAATATATTGAACAAAGTAACTCATCTAATCACCAGCAGAATTAGACTGATTGTGTGCTACGTCTTCTTTATGTCCCATTGATGGTTTAAAAGACGCGTGTGTTTACAGACACTTAGGCTCTCTGTTCAGATGTTTACAGAGACTTCATCCCTGAGTCATAGCTGTGGTAACAGAGAGTGAGATGCTAATGTTGCAACTAAACACCCAAATCTGTTTTTAAAGTAATTACAGACTTTAACTTTAACAAAAAAACCTTACCCACCCCTCCCGGGACCTCAGAAGCTGCCGACGCTGTGGCAGGCTTTCTCTGGAGTCAGCAGCCTCTGCCGGTGCTGATGTCTGACAGCTCAGACACCGGGCGTTAGCGAAGTGCAGGCGTGCCCACTAATCCCACCCGTCTACTCACCAAGGACAGCTCCGACTGAGGCCAAGGGTTAACAGTGGCTTGGTGGATTGACACACCTCAGGGGTAGAGACTGGGGGTCAAGTCCTGAGCTCATGAACCAAGCTGGAGGTTGGGGTAGAGTGGGGAAGGTATGCTATGCTCTAGGAGAAGCTGACAAACAGATAACACATCCGCCTAACCAATAGAATGAGCACAGCGGACCTTAAAAGGACCCAACCTCACAATCAACCTCATTATGATCTTGCGACTTATCGTTTACCCGCACCACACTTTCTGCTGATTTTTCGCTTTCTTCTGCAATGCTGTTTTCTCTTATTCTACCTCGATGCACTGTGTAACGAATTGATCTGTGTGAACAGTATGTAAGACAAGTTTTTCACTGAATCTCAGACCATGCCACAATACTAAACCAGTTCCAATACCAAACCCTTCCCTCAGACACTCGGTCTCCACCCAGCAAGTTTCAGTCCCAGCCAACACCCAAACCCACCATACGATTGTTCTTCATTTACGTTTGCGGGTCCTTCCTCTGCGCACAAATTGGCTCCTTGTCCCTATAAGGATAGTTTGGAAGTGTTCCAATGGCTGTAAAATGCAGCCGATGTAATTGAAGGCTTTTGCCACTGGGTGGCTCCCTCGGACCAGTTTCTACAGCGCTTCCTTCACTCAGATCAGAAAAAAGTATCTGTGGTTTATCTGCTCGTTTCTATAGAATTAACGTCCGTTTAATGTGCCACTTTTCTGTGAATGACACACTTCTTATAGAGTCTCAGACAGACACAGCACAGGAAGAGACCAGTAATCTGGCAAAGATCAGGAAAGAACATCCTTAGAAATAGTTCTAGGGTCTCGGTGATACTGGTGAGGCAGTATATTGTATTATCCATCCTAATTTCCCAGATGCCATTGGGAGCCAAAGACATGTCAAGGGCTGCCATCGTGTTCAGGTGAGATCCCAGGATGGGACTGTGGGCTCCCTTTCCTAGGTCTTTGAACCAGGAATTTTATGGCAACATTGGTGCTCACTAGGCATCAGCAGTGGGGGTAGAATTGTGCTTTGCTGGATTGAATTTCCAGTTCAGATACCCTGTGGCTTTACCTCCCAGTGGAACAGCTAGTAGTGACATTCCCTAGATCTGGTTTGATCCCAGCCAAGGGTGTAAGAGACCACAATGCAAGAAGAACTCAGCAAGTCAGGAAGCATCCCTGGAGGCAGAAGATATACAGTAGGTAAAGGTTTTAGATCAAGACCCTGTGTCAGGACTGAGAGGGGTTGGGGAAGATTGCCAGTATATAGAGTATAGAGGAGCATTTGACAGATCCAGGTGGGGAGGAGGGGGTCTTCTTCTCAAGCCCATCATCTCTATTGGAGCATCGGCTCCTGGCAGCAGCTTACCAGAGTCCTCAGTCCTGAGCCCGTCTTTCAAGTTCTCCCTGTGTGCAGCCACCCTCATACTCCTTCTCCCAGGGTTGTGGTCTGTGGAGCTTCTGCTGGCCTCTCTGTAGCACTGGGTTTTTTACAGGGGTTGCCAGCCCAACGCCCAACCTTCCTCCCTTCATAACCGGGCTTGGGACCAGCCATGTGGAGTGTGGGTAGACGGAATCAGGTGGGGAGAGGGGATGGAGCAGAAGCTGCTGGGCAAGAGGTGGAACCAGATGAGAGGAGGAAAGCAGATGGAAGTTGGAACCAGGTAATGAAAGGATGGGAGGACTGAAGAAAGGGAGAAGAAAATCAGGTGGACAAATGAGTGTGGGGAGAGCATGGTGGCGAGTTGTGGGTTATGAGATAACTGGGAAATTCATTCTTCATACCAGTGGGCAGTAAGTCCCGCTATCACCCACCAATTTCTATTCCTCCCTCACATCTCCTCTGGCTGTCATGTCCCCTCTCAGTCCTGATGCCTGGTCTTGACTCAGACAATCAACTTTCAACATTTAGCCTCCACAGATGTTTCCTGACAAGTGGAGTTCTTCTAGCGTTGTTGCAGATTCCAACATTTCCCATTTCTCTTGTCTCCTGAGCTCCAGCGCTGTCTGTGTGTGGAGTTTACATGTTCTACCTGTGACTGAGTGGGTTTCCCCAGGTGTTCCAGCTTCCTCCCTGCCTGCACTGCACTTTCTCCGCATTCAGATATTGTGTTCCTATGTACATGTTACTCCATGCACTGTAGTAATGTATTCATCTGTAGGGATGGCAAGCAAAACAAAGTTTTTCATGCAACGCACACAAAATGCTGGTGGAACGCAGCAGGCCAGGCAGCATCTATAGGAAGAAACACAGTCAACATTGCGGGTCAAGACCCTTCATCAGGACTAACAGAAAAAAGAGATAGTAAGAGATTTGAAAGTGAGAGGGGGAGGGGAGAGACCCAAAATGATAGGAGAAGACAGGAGGGGGAGAGATGAAGCCAAGAGCTAGGAAGTTGATTGGCAAAAGGGATACAAGGCTGGAGACAGGGGAGGATCTTGGGACAGAAGGCCTTGGAAGAAAGAAAGGGGGAGGGGAGCACCAGAGGAAGATAGACAGCAGGCAAGGAGTTATTGTGAGAGGGAAAGAGAGAAGAAAGAGAGAGAGAGATAAATAAATGAATAAATACATACATACATAAATAAATAAATAAGAGTTGGGGTAAGAAGGGGAGGAGGGGCATTAACGGAAGTTTGAGAAATCAGTGTTCATGCCATCAGATTGGAGACTACCCAGACGGTATATAAGGTGTTGTTCCTCCAACCTGAGTGTGGCTTCATCTCGACAGTAGAGGAGGCCGTGGATTGACATATCGGAATGAGAATGGGACATAGAATTAAAATGTGTGGCCACTGGGAGATCCTGCTTTCTCTGGTGGACAGAGCATAGGTGTTCAGCGAAGCGGTCTTCCAATCTGCGATGGGTCTCACCAATATATAGAAGGCCACACCTGGAGCACCGGACGCAGTATATCACCCCAGCCGACTCACAGGTGAAGTGTCGCCTCACCTGGAAGGACTGTCTGGGGCCCTGAATGGTGGTGAGGGAGGAAGTGTAAGGGCATGTGTAGCACTTGTTTCCATTGTTTCTCATTGTAGCTCTGTGGATATGACAATAATAAACCCGTTTATCAATTTCTGTGCCTCAACAGGAAGTTCTGACAGGTCGGTCTCTGTGTGGAGGAGTAATCTGGTCGTGGAGATATTACTGCAGGTGGCGATACTTTCAGGAGCAATGCTCATCTCCTACTGGAACACGGCAAACCTAGGTAAAGTTTAGTGCAAGATAACAGAATAAACACCAAACTCCGGTGGGTTTGAGATCCCCCACTCTGGTTTGTAACTCACTTCATTCCTATCCTTCCTGCACACTCTAACCTCCTCCGGCCCATCAGCTCCCTGAACTCTCTGTGATCCTCCAATTCACTGAACATCACTGAAGTTGGGCAGCCCCCCCCCCCTTCAACAGCGTGGGACCTTGGCCCAGGAATGTTTTCCTTAACTTTCATCATTCGCGGTCTTCAACATAACAGCTGGGAAGTCATGATACAGCTCCAGGCCACACTTAGAGTGTTGTATGCTGTTCTGGTCTCTCCATTACAGCATGGGTGTGCAGGCTTTAGGGAGGCTGCAGAAGAGGTTCACCAGGATGCTGCCTGGATTAGAGAGCATGAGCTGTGAGGAGAGGTTGGACAAATTAGGATTGTTTCTGCTGTGGAGTGGTGACCTGAAAATCATTTTAACCATAATGAGATATGGATAGGGTAGACAGCCAGAATCGTTGTCCCAGGATTTACAAGGATGTTGCCAGGACTTGAGAAACTCAGTTACAGAGAAAGGTTAGGACTTTATTCCCTGGAGCGTAGAAGAATGAGGGGAGATTTGATAGAGGTATATAAAATTATGATGGGTATAAATAGAGTGAATGCAAGCAGGCTTTTTCCACTGAGGCAAGGGGAGAAAAAAACCAGAGGACATGGGTTAAGGGTGAGGGGGGAAAAGGTTAAAGAGAACATTGGGGGGGGGCTTCTTCACACAGAGAGTGGTGGGAGTATGGAATGAGCTGCCAGATGAGGTGGTAAATGTGGGTTCTTTTTTAACATTTAAGAATAAATTGGACAGATACATGGATGGGAGGTGTATGGAGGGATATGGTCCAGGTGCAGGTCAGTGGGACTAGGCAGAAAATAGTTTGGCACAGCCGAGAAGGGCCAAAAGGCCTGTTTCTGTGCTGTAGTTTTTCTATGGTTTCTGTGGTTGAAGGGGCAAATTCTAAAGGGCAGAAGTTTAAGGCAAAAGGCGGAAAGTTTGAAAGAGATTAATGAGGCAATTTGTTTACACAAAGAGCAGTAGGTACAGGAACGCACTGCCAGGAGAGGAGGTGGAAGTGGAACGATAGCAATGTTTAAGAGACATTTAGACAGGATTAAGAACTAGCAGGAAATGGGTGGATATGGACCACTTGCAGGCAGGTGGGATTAATTGGGTTGGCATAATGGTCAGCACAGACATTTTGGGCTGAAGGGCCCTTTCTGGTAATGTTCTACGTCCTAACCCCAGGGTGGATGTGCTGGTTTAAAATTGTGGGATGGGAGGTGGGGATGGAGACAATGAGAGTTTGTGGTGCCCAGAAACTCGCCATGACAGGCAGTGATGTTGACTTAGCCTCCACTGTCTGCACAAATTCGTTCGGGTGTATCTGCGCACTCTCCAACTTCTGAGCTTGAGGTTATGACCAGTAAAATCATGGATCATTACAGTTAACATCACTTGCCCTCTGTGACTTTGAGTAATATATCTCAGACAGTGTAAGGCAATCCCAGAACATGCGATGTGGATCCAAACTCTTGAGTCACTGCCACTGCAGAATACCCAGCATGCTAATGTAGTAGCAGAAAGTTTATAGGACCTACTATGGTATGTGGGGAATTTGAGAAAGCGAGTCTGCTGGAGTGGACTGCAGGTAAAACTGAAACACAGGGCCTTAAGACCCCACTTCCCTTCTTACCATCCTCCTGGCTAATGCACAGTCTCTGAAAATTAAAACTGAAGATCTCCAAGAAAGATTGCAGTACCGGAGGGACATCAGAGACTGCTGCGTACGCTGCTCCACAGAGTCATGGCTCACCCCCAGCATCCAGCACAAGGGCTTCACCTTCCACCGCATGGATCAGATAGCGGCATCAGATAAAGGCAGAGGTGCGGAGCAAACTTGTTGGGCCAAGTGGCCTAATTCTGCCCTGGTAGTATTATGGACGAATGGCTGGAGCTACCATTCCCAGAACTAGTACTGTACCAGAGAAATATCTCACGGTTAAAGTGATCAGTGACCCTGAAACATACTGGAAAGGTTGGTGGTTCAGTGATTGGTCCTGCAGGGTAACTCAGGAGGGAGGAATGTTGAGCACTCCCCCATTGTCCTCACTGCATCTGCCCCTCTGTGGGACACTGCCATTGGTCATTGGTGGGTGGAGTTTCATACCTGGATACAACCAGTAGTTTTGCTGAGGGTGATGATGGGGTAGATGTAGAAGGCTGTATTCTTTCCCTGCTCTGTACTTTCACAGCAGCCATTACTCTTTACTCTGTGTTGTTATTGTCTTCCCTTGTTTTACCTCAATACCATGTGCAATGAGCTAATCTGTATGAAGCTACGCAAGACAAGCTTATCACTGTACTTCAGTGCAAGAGACAACAATAAACTAATTCTAATTCCAATACCAATAAACAGCGGCAGGGGTTTGGTCCAGAACTGTTCACTGCTCAAACGTCACAAAGAGAAACAGACTTTGTAATTTGTTTTTTATTGTTACATGCTATGAGGGATTCCACTGAGATTGGGCGAGACTAGAACTAGAGGTCATATGATAAGGGTGAAAGGTGAAATATCTAAGAGGAACCTGAGGGGGATCTTCTTCGCTCAGAGGGTGGGTTCACATTCAATATTTAAGAGAATATTTTGTTAAGTACATGAATGGGTGGGCTCTGGTCTTGGGGCAGGACGATGGGATTAGTTTGGTATGGCCCAGATGGGCGAAAGGGCCTCTTCTTGTGATGTAGTGTTCTACGACTCCATACAGCAAGATAGAGTGGAAGGTTTTTGCTTGCCATCCAGACAGATCATCCCATAGAAAAGAGCATCAAGGTAGTAAAAAGGAAACAGAGTGCAGAATAGAGTGCTACAGTTATAAAGAGAGTACAGTACAGACAGACAATAAGGTGCAAGGACAAGTCCACCTTACCATTCCAGAGGACTGATCGATGGTGTAGAAGCTGTCCCTAAGTCTGGTGAAAATGTACTTTCAGGCTTTGTGTCTTCTGTCTAGTGGACGAGGGGAGAGGAGGCAACGTCTGGAATAGCTAGCTGCTGTGCTGAGATAGGGTCCATGCAGAGGAGGCCAGTTTGTGTGATAGACTGACTATTGACTCCTTGCTGGGTGGGTTTGTATTCTGCACTGGCAACATTGCTTGGCCTCCCGGGCCCTTGGGAATTTGAATTTAGTGGATGGCCCCCCTCTCACGCTCTCTTCTTTCATCCTAGAGTTGTTTCTGTTGAAGGGGCTGGACCATCCCATCGTGGCCCTGGTGGGTGAAAGCGCTGTATTGAACTGCTCGGTCACATTCCGCCTCCAGGACAGGGGGCTGGGGGTCGAGTGGAGGAACCTGAGGACTCGAGCTGTGGTCCTGGCCTGCGACGATCAGGGGGGGCCTTGCCAGTCCTTCCGGAACGGGACACACCTCCTTGGTGACCAGCTGGAGGATGGAAACGTGTCGATCAGACTAGAGGGGGTCCAGGCCTCCGACGCAGGGATGTACCAGTGCACCGTCTTCTCTGGGACCCACTCCAGCTACGTGTCAATGCATCTAAAGGTTGTGGGTATGACGGTGGTCAGTTACATTTCGGATGGGGTGAGATCCCACCACATCATAGGCTCAGGCTTGGCATCCTGGCGGAGTGGGCAGTACTCCACCTTATCCAGTAATCCCAACTGCAGATCGCACTGCAGTGTGCATGGAGTATCCCTTGAATCACAGGAAATAGGAAGAGGTGGTTCAGCCTACTAGATGCACACTGACGCTGTCACGCTAATCCCAATAATACACGGACAATGAGGAAAGCTGTACCCACAGTGGAATTGGTTGTCTCTGCCACTCTCTGGAGCATCTTGCTTCCCTACATTTCCTGTCATTATAGAATGTTAGGGTCAAACAGCATGGACCCAGGTCCTTTGACCCATCTTGTCCAGCCCAACCATGGTACGCATCAAGCTAGTCCCATTTGCCCATAGTTAGCCTACATCCTTCCAAATACCTCCTATCGATGTGCTTAGCCAAATGTACTTAAATGTGTCTGTACCTGCATCAAACACGAGTGATTTCATATACATTCCAGCCTCTGCTTGAAGAAGTTGCCCCTCAGATCCTCTCTGAATCTCTGTTCCCTCCTCTGGGGAAAAGACTGTGTGTATTCCTCATGATTATACGCATCTCCGTAAGGTCATCTCTCAGACTGCTGCACTCCAAGGAAAGAAGTCCCAGCCTTCCCAGCCTCTCTCTAGAACACATGCCCTTGAGCTCAGACAGTGCACTTGTAAATCTTCTCTGCACTTTTTTCCAGTTTAGTGATGCCTTTCTTATAACAGGGTGGCCAAAACTGAACACAATACTCCATGTGTGGTCCCACCAACATCTTGCATACATTATGTGTAGAGACATTAACCTAAATGGTGTCCATCTATCCAGGCTTCTCTAGGGCAAAGACCGAGAGGGTTTGCACCCTGTCAGATTGGGATTGGGGTAATGAGGCTGTTCTCCATCTTGGGTGTCCATGGACACTAGCTGTGTTGAGGTGGCACCCTCTTGCTTGGTGGAGGTAAAGGTCCAGTTGAACTGGGAACCCAGATGGCGCTGGCCATGAATTGGATCGAGGGGGGATGTATGTTCCAGGGACCAGTGACAACAAGGAGTGGAGAGCTCCCCTCAGAATAAGGGTTGAATCCTTCAATACGAGCCTGAGCAGAAATCCTCATTCCAGTAAAACTCCAATAATCCTGCACACTTAAGACTTTGTGCTGGAGTGGGAAATACTCAGAATTGATGAATATCGTATCTCTTAAAACTCCTGGAAAGGTTTTAATTCATGTGTTAGATGTTGCAAAGGAGAGAAATGAATCTCTCATTGAAGTGGGTTAGTTCTAAAGGGAGAATCCGGGCATCCCAAAGAAATGCAGCACTGTTGAAGTGTGGTCACTAATGACCCAGGAGGGTAGTCCTTGTGTGCACAGTAAGATCCCACAAATAGACAGATATTCCCTCAAAAAGTGAGTCAATTGTCAGCATACAGAGGCACCAGGGCTCCTTCAGTACAGTAGAACTCCAATAATTCACAGGAGTCAGAGCCCAGGAGGGAGAGTGCAGGAACTGGGGTGTAGTGGATTATCTGAATTTTACTGTCCTGAGGGAGTGCCAGTGTATCAGAGTTGGGTCAGTTGGGTGATATATTGACCTGCGATCTAAAATGGCCTGTTTGAGGGATTCATGTTGACGATACTTCAGCAGTTTTATTAATAATCCCTCAAACAAAAGTTATCAACTTCTCATTTGTGGGATTTGTGCATGTTTTGACTGCCTCGCTCCGATGTGATTAGTGTCCACTCTCTGACAGTGCCTCATTGCTTTCGGATGTCCAGGGGGTGTAATGTCTGTGCATCTTCCTCCAAACTGAGCCAATGGTCCCATTCCATTTCAGCCCTTGGCACGAAGCCCACCTTATCTGCAGAGCAGTTCAACGAGACCTCCTTCCTGTACACATGCCGGACAGAAGGCTGGTTCCCCGAACCCGCCCTCATCTGGAAGAACAGTGAGGGGAAGAACCTGTTGCCACTGTCAAAGGTAACCAAGACAACAGGAGAGGAAGGCCTGTACAAGTTGGAGATCCAGCACTGGACAGCCCAGGTTGTCCCACCGTCTGTCACTTGCATCATCCACAACAGGGTGAATAACATCAAGAAGGTGTCAACTGCATGTACCAGAGGTGAGTTACTTGAACTTGCAAATGTATTTTACAAACTGTGCTTAAATGTAAATGACCAGCTTATTGAGAACAAGAATTGGAAAACATTACCCACTCCAGCATCTAGTTTAATTATTGAGCCACGGCAGGTACAGCATAGGACAGACAGAGAGAGAAGTTCCCTCCACTCTGTCACATCACACATTCCCAGAGTCAGACATGGCATGAAGCTCCCAACATGGTCTGATCTGCTGCTGGAGTTAGAGACAAAAGGAATTCCCTCCACCCTGTCGCAGCACACCCTTCTGGGTTCAGACACAGAGGGAAACTGACTCCAAACCGTCCCATCACACACTCCCATGATCAGAGTGAAGCTTCTTCTCCACCGTCCCATCGCACACTCCCATGATCAGAGTGAAGCTCCATCTCCACCGTCCCATCACACACTCCCATGATCAGAGTGAAGCTCCGTCTCCACCGTCCCATCACACACTCCCATGATCAGAGTGAAGCTCTGTCTCCACCGTCCCATCACACACTCCCATGATCAGAGTGAAGCTCCATCTCCACCGTCCCATCACACACTCCCATGATCAGAGTGAAGCTTCTTCTCCACCGTCCCATCACACACTCCCATGATCAGAGTGAAGCTTCTTCTCCACCGTCCCATCACATACTCCCATGATCAGAGTGAAGCTTCTTCTCCACCGTCCCATCACACACTCCCATGATCAGAGTGAAGCTCCATCTCCACCGTCCCATCACACACCCCCATGATCAGAGTGAAGCTCCATCTCCACTGTCCCATCACACACTTCCACGATCAGAGTGAAGCTTCTTCTCCACCATCCCATCACACACTCCCATGATCAGAGTGAAGCTTCTTCTCCACCGTCCCATCACACACTTCAACGATCAGAGTGAAGCTTCTTCTCCACTGTCCCATCGCACACTCCCACGATCAGAGTGAAGTTCCATCTCCACCGTCCCATCACACACTCCCATGATCAGAGTGAAGCTTCTTCTCCACCGTCCCATCACACACTCCCATGATCAGAGTGAAGCTTCTTCTCAACTGTCCCATCACACACTCCCATGATCAGAGTGAAGCTCCATCTCCACCGTCCCATCACACACTCCCATGATCAGAGTGAAGCTTCTTCTCCACTGTCCCATCACACACTCCCATGATCAGAGTGAAGCTCCATCTCCACCGTCCCATCACACACTCCCATGATCAGAGTGAAGCTTCTTCTCCACCGTCCCATCACACACTCCCATGATCAGAGTGAAGCTTCTTCTCCACTGTCCCATCACACACTCCCATGATCAGAGTGAAGCTCGTTCTCCACTGTCCCATTGCACACTCCAAAGGTCAGACACAGGGTGAAGCTTCCTCTGACCCAACAGGGACTTCTGGGGCAGAGGTTTGTAACAGCAGCTATAATTCCCATCCCAATGTTTAATATGAGATGACAAATACTAATTCAGCTATGGCAGGACTGAGTCACTGACTGGTACAGTAGGGAATGAGAGCAAAATGTGATGTGCACAAAGTTGAAAATCTGTGACTGTTTTATTGATATTTGCAGAACTGCTTCCACACACTCAGTTCTACATTGGCGAAACTGGTAAGACGTCTCACATTAAGATAAGCAAGTACTTAAAGTTTTGGTTCTTTGATCAGCCAGAATTGACCCTGGTTTCCTCTTGTTTCATAGAATGGAAACACATCCAAAGTTTCTCAGGTGAGTGAAGTGGATGGGGCAGTGGTAATTTAATCCATCTCACGTTGGGACCTCAAGGAACAGAGGCAAGAATGCTGGTTAACAGTTGCGGGGGGAGAGAGAGAGAGATCCCTGTTCAATTCCATGGCTCCGCTTGACATCTGGAGCTGAGACATGCGTCATGTGACAGAAACACCCCTTACTGGGACAGTCAGGCTAAGTGATGTTTTCTGGCCCAATGTCTTCTCACTTTGGCCCATGAGAATACCTGCATCGAAAGAGGGCACATATATAGTAGCCAATGGCAGCACTAGATGCAAGGCATCTTTGCATCAGCCCTGGGAACTCTCTAGATGATGCTCAGCCCCACAGAGTGAGGGAGCAGTGGCTGGCCTGAATAAGGGATGGGTCTACTGGTTGAGGGCAAGGTCAGTGCTGATGGGCCGAGGGTGAGCTTGCTCTTAATTGGTTTTCGGGGAAAAGGAGTGACCAATGACTATTCCATGCCATAGAGAGTTACCCGTCACTGGTCGCCGTGTTATAATGATGTTACTTTGACATTTCCTTCTCCTTTTCCCTTTCAGTTTCCCAGAGTCTGGACACGGACACAGCCAATCTACACTTTGGCCGCTCAAATCACCTCACCAGCATGGCGGTGGGCTCCCTGCCAGCACTGGCCTCTGGACCGCTTTACAGCCTGCAGCTCAGCCCCTGTGCCCTCTCCTCCCGTGCTATTTCCTCAGATCGGGCCTACTGGGAGGTGGAGGTGGGTAGGAGCCAGGAATGGCACCTGGGCCTGCTGGGACAGAGGGACAATGACAAAGCCTGGGGAGAGGGATCAACCTGGGTACGGACCCTGTCCCGGCTCAACAAGACGGTGTATGGGGTGACAGGCTCCCCAGGGCGGACCCTGGTGCTGGACAATGAGCCTACAGTGGTGGGCCTGTACCTGAACCACCTGCGAGAGTACCTCTCCTTCTTTGACGCTCGCAGGCAGCTGCACCTCTGCACGTTGACAGTTGACTCCACCAAAAGGCTCCACCCCATCTTCTGCACTCCTTCCCCCACGGCACAGGCCCATAGCAACACTGGTAGTGACAGAGGGGTCTGACTGCAGCTCAGTACTGCTGCCCCCTCAAAGTAGGGTTGGTGGAGGGAGGGAGGGGGGAAAGAGGGTCCTCACTCTCACTCCAGTGACCAATCCAGTATGAGACATGGCAACAGGAGGCAGACACTCTCCGGGGTGACTGTATCACTGCCTCCCTTCACATCACACCAGTGGAGAGGGTGGGAGGGACCCTGTTTTCTCCTGTGAGAACCTGGACCCAGTCTGACAAGGACAAGGACATCCAGGAGTTGATAAGCAACTCTCCTCCCTGAACCAGAAACTGCTGCTGGATTGAGAGCCCCACCAACCCCAGGGAAGGGAAGCAGCTCACAGGGCATCTGAGGACTGGGAAGCTGATCACTGAATGGCCAGTGGATGGAGAGAGTGTAGGAAAACCCAGTGAGTGGTTTATAACCACAGTGCGCACAGGCTCTCCATCACCAGCCCAAGCACAAAGTCCCTCCAAGTGGAAAACCAAGAAAGAACCAGAGTTGTCAGTGTCAGCTGGGAACACCTTGAAAACCCTCCCCAGCCATCACTGCTTGGACAACCTCAGGGTAACCTGCCCAGCCAGTCCTGACCTGTTGGTCAGAAGAGGTGACAAGTCACAGGTCACATCAACTAAACCAAGAAGCCTTTGGCACACTGAATACAACTGAACTCCAACAATCCAGTATCCAATTGTTCAGAAACCTTGTTGGTTGAGCAGCTGGCTTAGTCATTCAGAGAGTGAGCTGGGGTCCAGACTGCAAATTGGGTTGTCCAGGAAGATGGCCAGAGTCGGGACTGAGATTGACGTGGGTGGCCTTACAGCTGGAGACAGGGTTTGGATTATTTGTATATTTTCCGCTTCCTTCGAACATACCAGGTTCACTGGAAGTTTGCTGCCCCAATGTGTAACAGGCAGAAAATTGTGTTGGAGTTTTTCCAAATCATCTACTAATCCAGGAAAATATGCCGAATTATCAGATCAGAGCCAGGTTTAATATCACTGGCATATGTCATGGAATTTTATTAACTTTATGGCAGCAGTACAATGACATACATGATGAATAAATATAGAGCACAACAAAAACTGAGTTACATTAACTATATATGTCTATTAAATAGTTGAGTTAAGATAAGTAGTGCAAAAAAAGTCATGAGGTAGTTTTCATGGGTTCAATGTTCATTCACAAATTGGATGGCAGAGGGGAAGAAGTTGTTCCTGAATCACCGCGTATGCGCCTTCAGGCTTCTGTATCTCCTTCCTGACGGTAACATTTCCCTCCATCTGCCCATGTGTGTGCCTGTCCATTTGTTGATGCAGATTTCCAGCATCATTCAGGACGTGACTGAGAACGCTGCACCTCTCTCTAGAGCACACTGACTCACTGCGTAAGGAATACACTCTTCCCCCGCCCATCTGATGGAGTGAAGGGATAGGTAAATGATGGTATAGACTGAGAACAATGATTAACTAATGATCAATCACCTTGCGGGCACCTTAGCTTACTGTTTTGGACAGTCAAAAAGAAACTTTACCCAGCACCCGGTGACGTACTAGTCATTTTTCTCTAAAGATAGGCAAAGGCTCAAATAAGGAACTATCTGATCTTGCAGAAGCATCTCAAGGTAGCTAAATATGGGAAGTATAGTGTAAGGGCTAGAATGTCCTGGAGAAAAGGGGAAGGGTCCGAACGAGGAACTGATGGGCTAGCTTTGGCTTAAAATAATTATAACTAACTAACCAATGATTATTTTACATCTAATTGTACCTTAGCATGTGATTGAAATGATTCTAAAATTATCTAAACTTGTAATCGTTAGATATCCCGCTACCTGATCAATGTTATAAATTGTGGAGAACTGTAATTCGGGGGCAGTGTCTGGACTGGCTGTTTTGGGAGATCAGTCTGTAACTTCCCCCATAGCGTGCTATGAGTAAAGAATAAAGGTTTGAAAAAAGAATTACGCGTGTTAGTGTATTTGTGTTACTATTGTTTTTGCATCGGTTGGTCCAGTATGACACCATCCAGCACTCCCTGCTTTATGTGCGGCTCCCTGCCAGCACAGAACCCAGAAAAACTATAAATGTGGACTCTGATACTCTTAGTTACCAGTTTCTCAAATAGCCAAATAACTGATCCACTAGGCTAGCATTTCTTTTATAATAGAATAATAGTTTATGCAACACAAAGTTCTGGAGGTGCTCAGCAGGTCAGGGAGCATCTATGAAAATGAATAAACAGTCAACATTTTGGGTCAAGACTCTTCTTCAGGACTGGAAAGGAAGGGGAAGGAAAGACACTAGAATAAAAAGTGGGAGGAGAGGGAAGGAGAATAGCTGGAAGATGAGAGGTGAAGCCAAGTTGGTGGGAAAGGCAAAGAGCTGGTGAGTCAGGAATCTGTTGGGAGAGGAGGGTAGATCAGGGGAGAAAGGAAAGGGTGGGGCACCAGGATGAGGTGATAGGCAGATGAGCAGAGGGAAGGAGGATGCCATGGACTGACATGGCATATGGGAATGGAGGTGGGAACGAAAATGTTTGGCCACTGGGAAATTCTGCTTTTATCGGATGGAGAAGAAGTGCTCGACAAAGCAGTCCCCAAATTTCTGTCATATCTCACTGATGTAGAGGAGACCATATCAACAGCAGTATATACAATAGATGACCTCAACAGATTTGCATGAGTGTGGCCTCACATGGAAGGACTGTTGAATCATGATAGCTTACGATTCTTATTAACTGTTCACCAAGCAGTATTGTGCTCCCCATTACCAGTTTGCTCAACCCCTGCTTACAACTCCCTCTACAATATGTGAGCAGGTCCTCCCTACTCCTCCAGCCTTTTGTTGACTGAATGCCCTCCATATCCCATCCCCCAATGGTTTTATGGGAAAACTTGGCTGGTTCCAGAGAGTTAGACAGATTTCAGTATCAGGGCACTGAAGCTCTGAGGACGAAGTTCAATGTCTGTTCAGCTCAGACTGTTCCTCGAGTGGTTTGTATCCAACGATTCAATAAAAATAAACTGAATGTGTCCTGAAAAGCAGAGCCAAGGGTAGTTTTCTATTTATTTTCACTTACATCTTCAAGAGCAAAGTGTGCTAGGATCTGTGACACCATATTCTTCCTCTGTAAGGCAAATACTCATCACCCCACACCTGTTTACATTATGAATACATGCTGGTATTTACAAATGTTTGTATTTATTTATGCACATTTTATTCAATATTCATCCTTCAATATTTTTTTTATAAAATTCTTTATAATTGTGAAATATTGTTGGTTTTTGTTGCATGTCACACCATGACCAACACAACAAATTCCTAATACATGTAAATGTGTATGGTGGATAAAGATGATCCTTGACCCTGGTTGAGTTTGGCAGTATCAGACACATCCAAGAGAATGGCCAGCTGCTCAGATGGACAGCGGGGTCCACTGCATCGACACCAAGACTACCTTCTGTAGGCAGCTCAAGGCACTACAGATGCCACTAATGCCATTTCTACAAAATCTTTCCAACTTCCTGGAAGAATAAGCAAATGGACATCAGCTCCTTCCCCAGCACAAACTCTCCCTTCCATCCTCACCCAACTCAACCAATAAAAATCTCCACCTCCAAACCATTAACACCTGGTAAGTGGGCCATCACCAGCATTGGCATCATCCACCAGGTACTTCAAACTGGATACAGTTTAGAATGGGACAACCCTTTAGAATCAAGGTGTACAGAGTATGAGATCTTGAGTCTGGAGATGCCCAGTGCTTTCTATGTTCCAGGGTGACAGGAGTGTTTAGAAATGAACCGGGGTGCGGGGGTGGGGGAGTGGCATTGAGCTCTGATGTCCTTGAAAGGATTGAATCTCTGTTTGCCCCCTGGCCCGTCCACCATCTCCACTCACCTGGATTTTACCTACAAGTAACCCAAACCTTGACATCAGTCAGGACTTTAGGCCGTTGTTGAGCACTGTCAGTCTGCCAGATAATTCTGATCAGCAGTGAGCAACGTGAAGGGCAGTGAAGCAGGCAAACCACCCAAACCATCCACTCCCAGCTCCAGCAATCCAGGTTCAATGGCCATCTCAGATACCATGTGAGTGCAGAGTATGTCCCTTCTCTCTGTGCCCATATGGGTTTCCTGAGTGCTCCATCTTCCTCCAACATCCTGAAACCTGCAGATAAGTAAATTACGCAAACATGAGGAAATCTGCAGATGCTGGAAATTCAAGCAACACACACAAAATGCCAGCAGAATGCGGCAGGCTAGACGGCATCCATAGGAAGAAGCACAGTCGACGTTTCAGTCCGAGACCCTTCGTCAGGACTAACTGAAATAAGAGATAGTAAGAGATTTGAAAGTGGAAGGGGGCAGATTCCTAAAGAATTCTTTGCAAATCTTTTGATGGAATTATTCCCTGATATTATAAAGTCTCTGCCTTTGATTGATCATGCTCAAAGATCGACTTCAAAATCAAAACCAAGATCAGTCATTATATGTTTCCATGAATTTCAAATAAAGGACCGTCTGATTCATGATGCCCATGGAAAAGGTATGATTGACTACCAAGATCAGAAGATTTGTATTGTTGAAGGTTTTTCATCAGAAGTTATGGCAGAATGTGTTAAGTTTAAAAAAGTTATGGCAGAGCTATACAGCCAAAATTTTAAGCCTTCTCTTCATGTTCCAGCTCAACTGAGAATCACAATGGAAGATGGATCATTTAAATGGTTTTGTACAAAGGCGGAAGAATTTTTAGACTCAAGAAAATGACTGTATACATATATTGAATAGATTAAAAATCTTGCAAAAACAGAAATACTATATATTAAAAAAATGACTGTTTAATATTTTTCAGTATGAATAATTGCTCTTTCTGTTTGATAAACCTGTCTACACTTGTTTTTTTTTAATTTACTGTATATTATTTAGTCTTGGTTGAAACAGCAAATAACCTTGAATTCTTTGGAGCGGTTCCAACAGGCTTTCTAAGGGGATGTTTTCAGTGGGGGTAGATAGCGGTTGTTCTTTGACCGATTTTCTTTGGGAGGAGGGAGAGGGATGGGGAGTTCTTTTTTCTTGAAGCTGATTTGGGAACCTAGTCAATTCTGTTGCTTAGCCAATATATCTCAAGGTTTATTTTTTGGGTTTAACATACATTTCTCTGATTGCTACTTTAACCTTTCTTATAAATAGTTTTAAAATGGATCAGTTTTAATCCAATTAGTTTTAACATGAAAGGGCTAAATCACCCCGTGAAAAGAAATAAAGTTTTTGCCTATATTAAAAAAAATTAGGGTACCAATTGTTTTTCTTTAAGAAACCCATGTATGTAAGCGTGACAATTCATGCCTTTTTAATTGATGGAGAAGGTCTCATTTCCATTCCTCATTTCAAGCCAAAGAGGTTTCAATCCTTATAGATAATAAAGTTCCCTTTATTCAACATAAAGTAATTTCTGATATTAATGGGCATTTTGTTATAGTATCAGGGAAACTGAATAACAAATTAATGGTATTTGCCAATGTGGATGCTCCAAATAAAGATGACCCAGGTTTCTTTGAGCATTTTTTTCATTTTTAGCACATCTAAGTCTGTTCTCATTGGTGATGGGTGGAGACTTTAATTGTTGCATAGATCCAGCTTTAGATCATTCATCTTCTAAACTAATGATACCAAATAAATCAGCTGTGTTTATTAAATCTTTTTTTTCATGAAATGTGGTATTGTTGAAGCTTGATGTTTTTTTTTCCATTTAGTGGACAAGGAATATTTGTTTTTCTCTCATGTCCATCATACATATTCCAGGATTGATTTTTTTTTAAATTTTTGCTAGCCGAATGATTCCATCAGTTTGATCCTGTGAATATAAAGAGATTGCTATCTCAGATCACACTCCTGTGCTCCTACCTTTAAATCTCCCTGGTCTTTTTCAAACAAATAGGTTTTGGTGATTTAATTTAACTTTGTTATCTGAAAAAGATTTTTTGAAGTCAATTTTATATTCAGCGAGATAAAGCAGGTAAATTATTGGCTGATCAAATTAAAACGTTTATAGCTAAACAGGAGATTAAAGAAATATGCAAAGCTAATAGTGATAGGACAACAGATTATTTAGAAATAAATGATACTTTTAGAGACCTTATTCTAAACTCTATAGTTCTGAATCTTTAAGGTTAACACTGTAATGAACAACTTTTTAGACCAACTAAACATCCCTACAATTTCTGCCGACAACAGAAAGTTGTTAGAACAACCTATTTCCTTTGAGGAAATTGTTGAGTCTGTGAGCTCATTACATTTGAGGAAAGCTCCGAGTCCAGATGGATTTTCTGGAGAGTTTTACAAGATCTTTTCCTCACTGCTTATACCTCATTTATGTTCAGTTTTTTAGATTCATTCAAGTCAGGCAGACTCCCTCAATCTTTTTATGAGGCTTCCATTTTGCTTATCCTTAAAAAGAATAAGGATCCAACTGAATGCTCTTCTTATAAACCAATTTCTTTACTTAACGTTGCTACTAAGATCCTATCTAAAGTTTTGGCCCATAGGATTGAAAATATTTTACCATCTGTCATTTCCGATAACCAAACTGGATTTATCAAAAATCAATATTCTCACTTCAATATTCGTTTGTTATTAGAAGGCTTTCGATAGAGTTGAATGGAATTATTTATTTAAAACTTTAGAAAAATTCAATTTTGGACCCGTTTTCATTCAATGGATTAAATTACTTTATTTAGCTCCTTCCACCAGGGTTATCACTAATTCTCATAATTCTAAACCATTTAACCTTCAACATGGCTCTAGACAAGGCTGTCTGTTGAGCCCTTTGCTTTTTGATCTGGCCTTAGAACCTTTAGCCATTGCCTTTGGAGAATCTAATGATATCACCGGTATTTTAAGGAGAGACACTATTCACAAAGTCTCACTGTACACTGACGATCTGCTGCTGTTTATTTCTAATGCTGAGACTTGGTTACCCCATGCACTTTCTTTACTCTGTTTTAGCCAGTTCTCAGGTTATAAATTAAACTTATATAAAAGTGAACTTTTCCCTTTGAATAATTTGATACGAACAAATTCTAAGCTTCCTTTTAAAATTGTAAGAAACCAATTTACCTACTTAGGTGTAACAATTACTAAAAACTACAAGTGTCTATTTAAAGAAAATTTTCGTACCATATTGAATCACGTAAAAAGGAGACTATCAAATTAGTTGCCTCTTTTGTTATCACTGATTGGCCAAATTAACTATTAAAATGAATATATTACCTAAACTTATATCTTTCTCAGGCATTGCCTGTTTTTATTCCCAAATCTCTCTTTGATTCTCTTGACTCTATTATGTCATCTTTATATGGAAGAATTAGCATTCTAGATTAAATAAAATTCATCTTCAGAAAGATAAAAAGAATGGAGGATTAGCCCTACCAAACTTTAGATTTTATTATTGGGCAGTTAATATAAAAATCTTACATTTTGGTTATATTACATTAATCTTGAGGATTGCTCAATGTGGGTTTTTTTTAAGAAGCTAACTCTGTTAATAAATTTTCTATTATTTCTCCTCTTGGATCCTCACTTCCTTTGTCTCTGAGCAAGTTAACTGATAATCTGGTAGTTAAACACACTATGAGAATTTGGATACAATTCCCAAAACACTTTGGCTTATTGAGATTTTCTCTTTCAAGTCCCATTCTTTCTAAATTTTTTTTTTAAACCCTCTTTGATTGATGTGGCTTTTAAAGAATGGGATAGATTAGGTATTAAATACTTTCAGGACTTGTTAGTAGAGGGAAGTCTCTTTTTGTTTGAACAACTGTCAACTAAATATAGTTTACCTAAAACTCATTTTTTTCAATACCTACAAATAAGTGATTTTTTACAGTCTCAAATAAGTACATTTCCTAAAAGTCCTGATAAGAATCTACTAGATGTAATTTTTTAATTTGAAAACTTTTTATAATGGATCTATATCTAATATTTATAATATGCTGTTGAGAATGAGAAGTGTTCCTTTAGATAAAATTAAAAATCTTTGGGAACAAGGTTTACAGACTTCGATTTCTGAGGAAACTTGAAATCAATTTTTTTTAAACTAGTTAACACTTCATTGTTATGTGCCCACCACTCTCCCCTACAGTTTAAAGTGGTCCACAGGGCCCATATGACCAAGGATAAGTTATCTTGTCTTTACTTAGATGCATCTCCGTATTGTGATAAATGCAATAATGGAAAAGCTTCACTTATTCATATGTTTTGGACATGCAAGTCTTGGAAAATATTGGAAAGTATTGGAAAGTAGTATTTCAAAATTTCTTGATACTTTTCAAAGTAAACTTTAAGCCTTGACCGCTTTATTTGGTATTGTTGGAGGGAAGGATATTATTTTGGAGTTATCTGACTTGCACATTTTGGCTTTTATGTCTCTTATGGCCAGAAGGACACTCTTGCTTAAATGGAAAGATGCAGCTCCTCCTATTCACGCTCAATGGTTACGTGATGTGATGTCATGTTTAAATTTAGAGAAGATTCGAGGTTCAATCTCTGAATCTAGCCAAGACTTTCAAACATTGTGGGGGCCTTTTTTGAATTATTTTCAAAACCTTTGATTTGCTGATAAAGCACAAATGACTACAATAACTTTTTTCCCTTTGCTAATCAGCTTCAGTCTTGGTAGTGAGTTGGATTTTTTAATATAATAAAATTGCTATATTTCAATGTTATGAATTAATCAATCTGTATGAATATAGGGCAAAGAGTCTTTATATGCAATTTAGTATAATGTATTGATATATTTTTTTCCTCCTGCTCTGTATTCTTGTATGTAAAATTAATAATAAAAATATTGGAAAGATAAAAATAACAAAGTATGGAATGGGACTGATGGAGTAACTCAGGACCAGGCAGGACCCAGTGGGCCCCAACAACCTCCTACATCACAGATGATCAGAAATGTGCAAGGGTGTTAATGGGCTGCAGTGACCCCCGAAAGTTGCCTCCCCCACCAACATGCAGAACCTGAGACTTTTACCTTATGTCATACACCACCCTGTGACACACACAGCCAGTCAAACTACACCCCCCCCCCCCAGGAAAGGTCAGTCTATAGCCAGAGCCCAGACTGCCATGTCAGCAGTTCAAGAACAACCTCCTTCAGTCTTACTGCCTCAGCCTGGTTGGGCACATTCTCAACAAATAGTGCAGTTTTGCCCAGTGTGGGGGAGTCAGAGTCACAGCACAGAAACAGGCCCTTGGGCCCACAGTATGGATGTCAACCATCAGCTACCCATCTAGGCTCATCCCATTGAGTAGTCTTCACTGTCTCGGTGGTTCACGTGCTCACCTAGATATTTCTTAAATGCTGAGTGTATCTCCATCACCTCCTCTGGCAATGCACTCCAGATCTCTACCATCTGGGGTTGGGGAGATGAAGTTCATCCTCAGATTCCTTCACCTTAAGTCTAGGCTGCCTGGTTCTGGAGCCCTTCAGGTTTCTATCTGTGTTGCTCATCTACACCAAAGCCGGCCTCTCCCCTGAACAAAGCTGCATCCCAGGTCACCCTCCACAGTACAATCACATCATTACATTTCGTGGGGACAGTACTCCAGCAGAGGCTTAAGCTGTCTTTAATAGAATTGTCCAATAATCTCCCCCCACTTATACTCTGTCCTGGATAATCCCAGGTGCCTTCTTCACCACCTACACTACACGAGCTGCCACGTTCCAGGATCCTAGGACTTGCATGGCAAGGTCCCTCTGTTCCTTGCTATTCCCTCGATTGTGGGAGCTGATGAATAAAAGTGAGGGCAGGGGATGCTGCGTCAAGTTCAATAGCCCTGCTGGTCCTCCACCAGGGAAACAGGCCCTTCAGCCCATTGAGTCTATGCCAGCCATGAAACAGCCACTTTCACTGATCCCATCTTATTCTCTCCGCACTCCCATCCTCTACCCCTCGTCCACTCATTAGTGGCAACTTGTAGCAGCCAATCAAAACACTGACTCGCACATCTTTGGGACATGGAGGGAAATCAAAGCTCCTGGGGTCACAGGGAAGGCATGCAAACGCCACATAGACGGCACACAAGCTCAGGGTCAAACCCAGGTATGTGAAGTGTGAGCCAGTAGCTCCACCTGCTGTCACATCATCAGTCAATGCAGGTGCTATATTGGTTACTGTTCAACCCCAAAAAGCAAGTTCAGTTCGCCCAAGGCTCTGCAGGGTGCTACATGGCAGTCTGATGACCAGAGCCAGGTTGAGTGTGCAAATCTAAATCTCCCTGTGGAGAGGAGAGGTTCTACAATTGCTGGATTCTGGGGAAGAACACAAAGTGCTGGAGGAGCTCGGCAAATCAGACAGGATCTGTGGAGGGAAATGGAATATCAACATTTCAGGTTAACACTGTTGATTTACACCAGTGACATTTAGGGAGAGGGATCCTGCCTGAATAAAGTCCTGATGCAGGGATTCAACTCCAGACCTACACCATCCCCTTTCCCTCCACGGATGCTGCCTGACCCACTTGAGTTTCTGCAGTTTATCTTTTGCTTCAGCTTCCAGCATCTGCAGCTTCCTGGAACATTAACAGTTTCTCTTCCCACAGATGCCATCCACCCTGCTGAGTGTTTCCAACATTTACCTCCCATTCACCTTTCTCCACCCCCCCAATGGATTTGAAGCATCTGCATCTAATAGATTTACAAGATTTTTAATGCTGTGTTTGCAGTAACAGAGGTCAACTAGTGCCAGGGGTTGTGTTGAAATCTGGGTGCATTTAATGGAAATTGACAGTGTATAATGCTTGACACACAGATGGCCTATCAAGACCATGCCAGCTTGCAGTGGGGGTGCTAGGAAGTGGCAGGTCAGCAGGGAGGCAGGGGAGGACTGGGGCAAGTGTGTGCTACAGCTTCAGTCTGCACAGAATGAGGCCATCGGAATTGTCCCCACAGTTCAAGTATGGGCTGAAATAGGGGAACAGCCTCTCCGTGAAGGTGTCCCTGAAAGTGTAGAGGTGGGACATGTCATCAGCATTATAGAAGGACACCTGGCCTTCTTCGTAGTCCAGGTAGATTCCCACCCTCCTGGGCTTCACGGAGAGATGCAGAGGGATTGTGGACCAGTCGAGAGCCTTATACTCCTTGCCATTTCGTAGCCAAATGGTCCAGTAGCCATCCACTGGTGACAGGGTGAGGCGGCCCTTCCTCTGGACAGACTCTCGGGCCAGACCCAGGTCCCAGGCTGTCTTGGTGCCCACCTCCACCTCCCAGTAGTGCCTTCCAGAGCTGAAGCCCTGAGCTGCCAGGATGTTGACGCAGGGTTCGAAGCGGTCAGCGGACGGAAGATGCTGCTGTCTGGTGTCAGTCAGGCGCACCTGGGTCAGGTCCTCTGAGACCAGGAGCTTGTGGTGTGCAGAGTTCAGGTCCAGCGTGAGAGAGGCAGGGACTGGCAGAAAACAGAAAAAAAAGATTTACACACCAGTACTCACTTCAGACTAAAGCATTCCCCCCCCCCACCCCGCCAAACATTGAACACATCTAAAAGCAGCACAGCCACAAGAAAGCAGCATCTATCATCTAGGCCATTCTCTCTTTTTGCTACTGCCAATGGGGAGGAGGAACAGGAGCCTTAGGTCCCACAGCTCCAGGTTCAAGAACAGTCAGCCATCAGGCTCCTGAACCAGTATGGATAACTTCACTCACCTCAGCACTGAACTGATTCCACAACCGATGGACTCACCTTCACGGACTATTACTTATGTTCCAATATTATTTATTGCTTACTTTTTTGTAACCAATTTGTCTTCTTATGCACATTGGCTGTTTGTCCGTCTTTGCACGTAGGTTTTCACTAATTCTATTGTTTCTCTGTAACTATCGTGAATGCCCGCAAGAAAATGAATCTTAGTATATGGTTATATATACGTATTTTGATAATAAATTGACTTAGAACTTGGATGATTGGCTTTGAAACTTAACATTCACAAATCCAAGTGACCCATTGGGCTGTAGAGATATCTCATTAGGACCACTCTCCTTTGTCAATTTTTCTGGCTCTGTAAGATTACTAAATGATTCTTTCCTCTCTTCCCACCACCCCCACCCCTCAGGCTAGGAACTGACTATTTCCAGAGGGCTCCATTGTGTTGGGAATTTTCAGACATCCTGTGCAAAATTTCCAACATATACTTATTGCTCAACAGTCAAGAAACCTGGGAACACCCACCCACCACCACCCTTACGACAATCCCAGTGGCATCATGCTGGCCCAGTTCCGCCAGTCGTGTCCTAATTGGGGGAAAAACATACAAAAAAAAAATCACGTCAAGAGGTTTTGCAGAATACCTGATACAGATCATAAGTGAGGCTACACCAGGTACTACGTCAATGCAAGTTCATGTTCACAGCCAACTGGATAGGTTACATAAACCACTTTTTAGCAACCTTCAGGGAGGGGAAATCTATCTGAGGAGGGCCCAATCAAAGGATTTTGATAAACTCACCCTCAAAAGGCCTATTGGCAAACTTGGATTTCCCTCCACCATAATCCCTGGCAGCACATTCCAGACACCCAGCACTAAAAGCATGCCCCTTTCATCTACTTCCTTGCCCCCTTTACATCCCCTTCTCATGCATGTCCTATAGTAAGGCATTTCAACCTTGAGAAAGCGGTACAGGCTGTCTACTGACTGCCTCTCAATTTTATGAACTTCAGGTCTCCGCTCTGTTCCTCTAGAGAAAACCCGAGTGATATAGGATCAGAACCACCCCTGGTATTGCCAGTAACACCCACACATGGAATGAATGGAGGTTGTCCTACCTGGGCCAATGAAGTCCTTCATCTCTCGCCACACCTTATACTGCAGGGGTCCCTTGAACACTCCCAAGGGCAGCACGGCTGGCACCTCACTGGGCATCTGGATGTTATCCAGCCTGTTAAAGCAGTATTGTGGCAGGTTGAACAGGAACCTTGGCAGTCGAGTCAGCAAAAGTGAGCACGGAGTGTCCACCTACCTTAGGCTGCTCACTGTCTGCAGGGAGAAGAGAGAAGGACACATCAGTCTGAATTTGACCAACAAATCCCAGCTCTTGCATGCACAAACTGAGCTACTGGAATTGGTTTATTTTGTCACATGTACCAAGAGCCAGTGAAAAGCTTCTCTTGCATATTCATAGTGTTTATACAGATCAGAATACAGTGTAATTGAGGAGAAACAAGGTAAAATAATAACAATGCAGAATAAAATGCAACAGCAACAGGGAAATTGCAGAGCAGGTCAAAAAAGTACAAGATCATAACCAGGGAGATTGCACAAATCTATTCAAGAATGTATTTTATCAGACACACACAAAACAAGCCAAAACTGAGTGGCATAGAATACAATACAATGGAATAAATGGGAAAATCGATTTCCAGAAGCAAGAAGCTGCAATGGGACTGTCTGAACCAACGGGATTTACAGTTTGAGGGAATGTGAAGAGAGTTTACAATCAGCAGGTTCAAGATTCAAAGTTTACTTCTGTTTTTCGGTACGTGAGTGAAGAACATGATTGTTACTTCAGATCCACTGCAGCATTAAAACACATGCTCAGAACAATTAAAAAAGCAATAAATACAAAAGCTATCCTACAAAACAATGTACAAGTTGTATAGGTAAACTTTGTATGTACATAAAGTGATAGTTGTGATGTGTACATAGAGGTCGTGGTGGGGTGGGCTCATAGTTGGAGGGGTTGATCAGCCTAATGTCTTGGGGGAAGTAACTGTTTTAGAGTCCAGTGGTCCTGGTGTGGATGCTGTATAGCTTCTGCCCTGATGGTAGTGGAACAGACAGCCCATGAAAGGATGGGTGTGATCCTTTATGATATCGCTGGCCATTTTCTGGCATCTTACTGTACATATGAGGAACCCTCAGTAGGCAGTGATCATGAAATGATAAAATTCACCCTGCAGCTCGAGAGGAAGATGTATCAGTATTACATTGAATTACAGAGGCATGAGAGAGGAGCTGGGCAAAGTTGATTGGAATGGGATATTAGCAGAAATGACAGAACAGCAGTGGCTGGAATTTCTGGAGGCAATTCAGAAGGTTCAGGATAGATAATCCCAGAGATGTAGTATTCTAAAGGGAGGACGAGGCCACTGTGGCTGACAAGGGAAGTCAAAAGCAGGATAAAAGCAAAAAAGGGCATATAATATAGCAAAAAATTAGTGAGAAATTAGAGGATTGTGGAGCTTTTAAAAACCAATGGAAGGTAACTAAAAAAAAGCCAAACAGGGAGAAGAGATGAAATATGAAGGTAAGCTAGCCAATAATATAAAAGAGGATACCAGAAGTATTTTTTAGATATTAAAAAAAAGTAAGAGGTGAGTGTAGATGTTGGACCACTAGAAAATGACATAGGAGAGGTATTAATGAGGGACAAGAAATGTCAAACTAACTGAAGTGTTTTTAATCAATCTTCACTGTGAAAGACACTAGCAGTATGCTAAAAATTGAAGAGTGTCAGGGGGCAGACGTGTGTGCAGTTCCCATTACTATGGAGAAGGTGCTTGGGAAGCTGGAAGATCTGAAGGTAGATAAGTCACCTGAACCAGATGGACCACACCTCAGGGTTCTGAAGGAGGTCTTTCAAGTATCTCTAGGTTCTCGAATAGTTCCAGAGGACTGGAAAATTGCACATGTCATTTCACTCTAAGGGAGAGAGACAGGAGAAAGGAAATTATAGGCCGGTTAGCCTGACTTCAATAGATGGAAAAAGTCCTTAAAAATGGACTCCAAGGATGACGTTTCAGGGTACTTGGAAGGGCATGATAAAGTCGGGAAAAGGGGTTTTCTAAAGGGGAAAATCCTGCTTGATAATTATGTTGGAAATCTTTGTGGACATAACAGGAAGGATAGAAAAAGGAGAGTCAGTGTATACTGTTCCCTTGAATTTTCAGAAGGCCTTTCACAAGGATGCTTAACAGGATAGGAGGCCATGGTATTACAGGAAATGCACTAGCATAGAAGACTGGCAGGAGCCTATTCTGGTTGGCTGCCGGTGACTGGTAGTGTTCTGCAGGGGTTGCTATTAGGACCACATCTTCTTGGATGACAGAATTGATGATTTCACGGCCAAGTTTGCTGGTGATACAAAAATAGTTGGAGGGGCTGGTACTGTTGAAGCAGAGAGTCTGTAGAAGGACTTGGATTGGGAGAATAGGCAAAGAACTGGCAGATGGAATATAGTGTCAAGAAGTGCATGGTCATACACTTTGGTAGAAGGAATAAAGACATAGAATATTTTCTAAACTGGGAGAAAATTCAAAATTCAGAGATGCAAAGACATTTGGGAGTCCTTGTGCAGAATTCCCTAAAAGTTAACTTGCAGGTTGAATTGGTGATAAATAAGGCAAACGCAATGTTAGCACATTTCAAGAGAGCTAGGATACAAGAGCAAGGATGTAATGCTGAGGCTTTATAAGGCATTATTCTGGCTGCACTTGGGGTATGGTGAGCAATTTTGGGCTCCTTATCTAAAAGATGTGCTGGCATTGGAGAGGGTTCAGAGGTCAATGAGAATGATTACGGCAATGAAAAAGTTGATGTAGGAGAGCATTTGATGGTTCCATCCTCACTTACAGCTGACCTCTGCTGGTCCATTAACACCCCCACGCCCAGCTTCTGCTCTGTTTGATAATCCACACATTTGGAAATCGTGGCCCAAAATCTAAAATCCAAACAGTTTCCGCACACTGAAGTAGTAGCTGCTCTTGTTCTTAAGCTTCTGGGTGATGGGATGATCTCACTGGGTTGCCTCAACAGGAGGGAGATGGAAACGCAAGAGACGGTAAATGTTGGGATCAGGAGCATTTGGGTGATTTGGTCAGCTACACCTCCAGCTTTTTCCCAGGGGAGAAATGCCTAATATAAGAGGACGTCATTTTAAGCTGATTGGAAGTATAGGAGCAATGGCAGAGGTAGTGTTTTTTTTTTAAATAAACGGCGACAGGTGCAGGAAAACACTGCTAGGGTTAGTGGTAGAGGGAGGTGCATTAAGGACATTTAAGAGACTCAGATATGCAGAAGGATGATAGAAAAGTAGAGGGATATTGTCTATGTGGGAAGAATTAGATTGATTCTTAGATTAGGCTAAAAGGATGGCACAACGTTGTGGGCCAAAGGGCCTGTACTGTGTTGTACTCTTATGTTCCAACTGCTTCCCACCACTGATCCAATGCTGTAGCCCTGTTCCTTCTGCTCTATGGTGAAGGACTTGGATTGGGAGAATAGGCAGAGAACTGGCAGGTGGGATGGCGATGGGCTTCAGGTTTGTTATTTCCATGTTTTAACAGTCACTGTACACAGCATCAGCTGCACTGCCCGATCTCAACCCATCAGGGCAGTGCCCGATCACCAATGTCCATTTTGTGGAACAGAGACCTGCATTACCCTACCTTCAGGAACTCAATGTCGCTCTCCAGAGCCTGATGTGTCCTTAACTCCTCCTGCCGGCTATTCAGGGAATCCAGCCCTTCCTGGATCTTCTGTAGGTTGCCCTGGATCTGCTCCAGGATGTGGTTCTTGTCCACCACCAGCTCCCGACACAAGCTCTCCTCCCTTTCCTGCAGGAAGGAGTGCATCTGTGCAAACTGTTCCCTGATGTGGAGCAACAGTTGCTCAGAGCTTCTCTACAATGAAAAATGAAAAAAGAAAAACCTACATTTATAATCGCAACTTTGACAACCTCAACAACCCACTGTTTTAGAAAGGTTACTATTTACCAGGACAACCCATTTGCTAAGCATAATCATGTATTACACATTGTAATCCAGTTGAAGTGGTACAACTGCCCATTCACCTCCTCCCCCACTTCCATCCAGGGTTCAAATAATCCTTCCAGGTGAGTCAACCCTTCACCTACAATTCTGCTGGGGTCGTTTGTTGTGTCTGGCACGTCCATTGCGGCCTCCTCCACATTGGTGGAAACTGGCCACTTTGTCGAGAACCTCTGCTCCATTCGCAAAAGGTAGAAATTCCCAGTGGCCAAACATTTTAATTCCAATTCTGACATGTTAGTCCATGGCCTCCTCTTGTGGCGCAATGAAGCCACCCTCAGGGTGGAGGAGCAACACACTATATTCTGCCTGGGTAGCCACCAACCTGATGGCATGAATATTGATTTCTTCTTTCCGGTAAAAGAAACTTGCTTCCCTCTGTCCTCTTCTTCTATTCCCCACTCTGGCCTCTTACTTCACCTGTCTGTCACCTCCCTCAATTCACTCCCCTATCAGACCACACCAGCTTGGGAGCATGCGGAATATGGAGCTGAACCTTATTGATACTCTACTTGTACAGTGTGTGAACTCCTCCCATGTGCATAGGAATAACTCATTAACTACCACAATAACTTCCCCTCCTCCACTTTTTATTCTGGCATCTCCCCCTTCCTTTCCAGTCCTGATGCTCTAAACCTCAACTTCTTCCACTAGACACTCATGAGGAACAATGCACAGCAACTATTTCACAAGACAAGGGTGCAGAAGTAGGCCATTCGGCCCATCAAGTCCACTGCATGATGAGCTAAACTATTCTCCCATCTAGTTCCAATTTCCAGCTTTTTCCTCCCATATCCCTTGATACCCCGACTAATTAGATACCTATCAATCTCCTCCTTAAACACCCTCAATGATTGGGCCTCCACAGCTGTATGTGGCAACGAATTGCATAAATCCACAACCCTCTGGCTACAAAAAAATTCTCCTCATCTGTTTTAAATGGGTACCCTCTAATTCTAAGACTGTGGCCTCTTGTCCTGGACTCACCCACCAAGGGAAGCAGCCTTTCCACATCTACTCGGTCCAACCCTTTCAACATTTGAAACGTTTCTATGAGATCCCCTCTCATTCTTCTATACTCTAATGAATACAGCCCAAAAGCTGACAAACACTCCTCATATGTTAGCCCCTGCATTCTGGGAATCATCCTCATAAATCTTCTATGAACTCTCTCCAAATCAGTACATCCCTTCTAAGATAGGGGGCCCAAAACCGCATACAGTATTCCAAATGAGGTCTCACCAGTGCCCCACAGAGCCTCATCAACACCTCCTTACTCTTATACACTATTCCTCTTGAAATGAATGCCAACATAGCATTCGCTTTCCTTACTGCCGATCCAACCTGGTGGTTAACCTTTAGGGTATCCAGCACGAGGACCCCCAAGTCCCTTTGCACTGATTTTTGTATTTTCTCCCCATCTAAATAATAATCTGCCTGATTATTTCTTCTTCCAAAATATACAACCATATATTTCTCAACATTATATCTCATCTGCCATTTCTTTGCCCACTCTCCTAAACTGACCAAGTCTCTCTGCAACCTTTCCGTTTCTTCAACACTTCCTGCTCCTCCACCTATCTTGGTGTCATCTGTAAATTTAGCCACAAAACCATTTAATCCATAATCTAAGTATTCAATATACATTGTAAAAAGAATTGGCCCCAACACTGACCCCTGCGGAACACCACTAGTAACCAGCAACTAATCAGAATAGGATCCCTTTATTCCCACCCTTTGCTTTCTACCTAGCAGCCAATGCTCCACCCATTCCAATATCTTTCCTGTAATTCCAAGGGCTCTCATCTTATTAAGCAGCCTCTTATGCGGCACCTTATGGAATGCCTTTTGAAAATCCAAATACACAACATCCACAGTCTCACCATTGTCAATCTTATTTGAGATTACCTCAAATAATTCCAATAGGTTGGTGAGGCAGGATCTTCCCTTCATGAAACCATGCTGGCTTGGGCCTATCTTGTCATGCTCCTCGAGGCATTTTATAACCTCGACCTTGAGGATTGACTCCAATTACTTTCCAACTACCGTTGTCAGACTAATAGGTCTGTAATTTTCTTTTTGCTGCCTCCCACCCTTCTTATACAGCAGAACTACATTTGCGACCTTCCAGTCCTCCGGAACCACGCCAGAGTTTATTGATTCCTGGAAGATCATTTCCAATGCCTCCACAATCTCCAAAGTCACCTCCTTCAGAACCCATGGGTGCACTTCATCTGGTCCAGGAGACTTAACTATTCTTAGTCCATATAGCTTCCCAAGCACTTACTTTCTAGTAATCTTGACTGTACCTAATTCTATTCCCTGAGACCTCTGGCTATCAGGTATTTTGCTAATGTCTTCCACTGTGAAGACTGATGCAAAATACTCATTTAGTTCCTCTACCATCAGATGTATTTAACCTACACCTTCGGGATGTGGGAGCAAACCAGAGCACCCAGTGGAAACCCAAGCAGTCGCAGGGAGAATGTATGAATTCCACACTGACAGCACCAGAGTCAGGATCAAACCTGGGATTCCAGTGCTGTGAGGCAGCAGCTAACAGCAATTGCGATGGCTTTTTTTCCCCCCATTTTGTGTATCTTTAATGTCTAAAATTTTCTTTATGTCAAGTGTTAAGCTTACTGGCCTGTAATTTCCAGCGTTTTGCCTCCTTTCGTTTGAAGAAACTGCATTTGCTATTTTGCCCAAACTAAGAAAATCTACCATTTGTTAATTGATTTACATTACTGACACTCCTGCCATTGAAAACAGTTACACTTCCTAGTTCAACCAGACCCTTCATTTTGAGCATCTCCATGGCCTGTGCCTCCTTCCTGAACTGCAGCAACAGCTACAATACTGTTGGTCTAGGTCCAAGCAACAACTCAAAAGCAGCAAACACACACACATCTCAGAGGGCATATCATTAGCAATTTTTACTTCATATTTCCAGTATCTGCAGCATTATAAATTTAACATTTTTCAGCTTGCTTTACACAAGGTTTGAGTACAGTGGATGTTGGTGCTTTGGAAATTAACAATGGAATATACATTTTTTCACACACTCCCGTCTGAAGAGGAATCTTGTTTTGATTTCATGTACCCCACAATTATGGTTCCCACTGGTCCCAATGTCTTGGACAGATTACAGGCAGGCAAAAAATCCAGCTATCATCCCTGACATTCAATGTTTCCTATGATGGTAGAGTCTGAGGTCACAGGACACAGCCTCAGAATAGAGGGGCATCCTTTCCGAATAAAGATCAGGAGGAATTTGTTTAACCAGAGAGTGGTGAATCTGTGGAATTCTTTGCCACAGGCAGCTGTGAAGGCAAAGTATTTATGTATAATTAAGGCAGAAGTTGATAGATTCTTGATTGGTCAGGGCATGAAGGGATACGGGGAGAAGGCAGATGATCGGGGCTGAGGGGAAAACTGATCAGTCATGATGAAATAACAGAGCAGACTATGTGCCAATGGCTTAATTCTACTCCTATGTCTCAAACAATAGAAAATCTGCAGATGCTGCAAATCCAAGCAACACACAAAATGCTGGAGGAACTCAGCAGGACAGGCATCATCTATGGGGGGAGAAAAAAGTACAGTCAACGTTTTGGGACAAGGCCCTTCAGCAGGACCAAGACAAGTGGAGTCATTAAAGTTCATATGTTATCATATACTACCCCGAGATCTATTTTCTTGTAGGAAATAATGCAATATTTACAGAAAAAACTATACATGAACAAAGACTGACAAGCAACAATATGCAAAAGATGATAGAGTGTGCAAATAAAGATAATACTGAGAACAAAGTCATAAAGAGTCCCTGAAAGTGAGTGTTGGTCTTAGCATCAGATCAGAACGGTAGTGATTGAAGTTATCCACGCTGATTCAGAAACATTATGCTTATAGGGTAATAACAGTTTCTGAACCTGGCAATGTGGGACCCAAGGCTTCTGTACCTACTGCCCAATGGAAGCACAAGAAAAGGGCATCGCCTGGATGGTAGGAGTTCATAATGATGGATGCTGCATTCTTACAGTGGCACTCCATGCGTCTACTCAATTTTTGGAGAGGGCTTTGTCTGGGATGGACTGGGCAGTATCAATCATTTTCTGCAGCCTTTTCCGTTTCTGAACATTGCGTTTCCATACCATACCTTCTGACTACCCATAGCCATCTCACCATCTACAAGACTCCAATCTGACTGTGATGGAACATTTCCCACTTGCCTAGGTGAGAGCAGCGACACTCAAGCCTATTATCATGCAGGACATAGCAGTTCATGAAACAGGGAGCTCATCCACTCCACCTGCAATGCAGAGTAGCAACAATTTGTACCACCTACAGGATGCACAGCAGCAACTCTCCTGGCCACCACCTTCCAAACCTCTACCAGCTGGTAGGACAGCAGCAGCATGGGGACTACCAGCAGCAGGAAGTTACCCTCCAAGCCACACACCATCCCAACTCAGAAATACAGTATGTCATCATTCCCTCACCTCACTGGGTCGAAGTCTAATACACTAAGTGTTTCCTCTCACCTCAGGTACCAGAGCTCACCACAATCTTCTTAAGAGCAACTAGGGAAGGTTAAATGGTGGCTCAGCTGAAGTCATACCTCTTGAATGAACACATGTTTAAGAACAAGACATAGGAAATGGCTCAAGGATGTGGTCAAAGACTCCTTCAAGTAGAGCAATATCCCCACAGACTCTGGGAATCTCTGGCCTGAGACCATTCAGTGGCGAGAAATGCCTTATTCTCATTAAAGCATATAACAAGATAGTGAAGACTCATCACATGCCTACTTTGCACAAATGTTGCACTCTTGAATCTATTTACCATCAACTGCTGAACTGCAAGAGGTACCTTGCACAAATCACATCCTAGTGTCTATGAATGTTGGGCACGGCATTCAGAATCAGATGGGGCATGCAACCCCGGAAGCGACCTCCTTACCTTGTGTGGCAGTCTACAGTCCTACCCACAATGCGCCTGTTGACTTCACTGAGAAGACAAATCTCCAAGTCAAGGATACTGCCCCCCAAAAAAAGGACAGAACAATGTTGTCTTACAAACTCCAGCAGTCACCACTGTACAATGGCCAGGTTTAGTCTACCTTCTCCCTCTTCACCAAACTACACACCTCAAACCTTGGTGGCAAGTCAGGCAAGTCACACCACAAAAGACAGCTGAATCCAGTTGACAGTGTCAAATCCCAAACCTCTTTATTCCAAACACTATTGTTAGTTTAAACTGGTGTGCCAACTAGTCCAGATTATTTCAAAAACTGGTGGGATTGCACCTTGGAGAACCAATGCTGGGCTGTCAATTGCAAATATTACCTTCAAGTCAGAAACTTTGTCTTGTTCATTACACAGGAGGTATCTGAAGGCGCATGATCGATCTTCTACTGAAGAGATCTGCAGTTGCAGCTCACCCTGGGGGAAGGGAAAAGCACTTATGAGAAGGTCACAGGGGGAAAGGCAGGTACAGGAGGGACACAGGGGGCTGATGAGGGGTCCTGAATATACAAGTGTCTTCAGAGGAGGGATGTGGGTGAAAAAGGGTGAGGGGGGAAAAGATGGGGCTATATACCAGAGAACTATATTGTGATAGGGAGGGGATGGAAGGAGGAACAGTTAGAGAAAGACTTGGCTGCATGGGTCGCTTAGTTTCATGACATTGGTCCAGGTTAAAGGTCTCCATGAGGGGTCAAATGCATTTAAATAAATACATACTACTGACTGATATCTCAGCTTATGTTCGAACTCCGGAGAAGGACTGGGGAGTAGATTGGTGCTGTTTCCGACAGGAGAAGGCAGGTCTAAGTGATACATTAATAGGTTGAGAACCCCAGACAGGAAATTCCAGAATGGGCAGGTGTGGGGTTGATTTCAAAGGACTGATGAAAATACAGTCCAGCTGGCTGCTGTAAATCGCCCTTAGTAAGTGAGCGAGGAGTAGAAATTGGAGGGAATTGAGAGGAAAGTGAAGAGAATGAAATGGGTTCAGTGTAGAGGGCTGGTTGACGGTCACCAGGAGGAGGAGCCGGTTTCCGCTCTGCATTTACATTTCTACAGAACTTGACCCTCAGCTGACTACGCCTCCAGTAGGGTCAGCCGAGTATTATCTACCGGTAGTCTGCAAGGCTCAGGTTCTGTGTGAAAATCAGAAGCCTCCTCCCAACCCCCACACCACCCATTCCCCTCCCTCCCTCCCTCCCTCCCTACCCTGTAGAACCTGGCGGCCTCTCCGACCGGGCTGGCCTGGTGTTCCCGGTGCCCCGGTCCGTCTCGGCAGCCGAGGCAGACGAGGCGGAGGTCGGTGTCACAAAACAGTTTGAACCGGAGGCTATGGGGCTCACAGTAGAGGTCAGCCAGAGCCCGGGACGCCTCGCTCAGCTGCCTCACCGCCCCGTTGGGCCGCAGGGTGGACGCGCCCGCCGGCTCGCGGCATTCGGGGCAGCAGGGGTCCGGAGCCTGATGGTGCCAGTACCCCTCAACGCAGGACCGGCAGAAATTGTGGCCGCAGCCCAGAACAACGGGGTCCACGAAGAGCTCCAAGCAGATCGGACACTGTAGCTCCTCGCGGAAACTGAGGTCAACACTGTCCAAATCCATCCCGGGTCTGGTAGGCGAGAAAGAAGAACGCAGGTGGGAGTTCTGAAACCGGAACATCGGAGAACCCACCGTCGAGTATTTTATCTCATCGGCCAATACCGAGCTAATTGATTCAATGATTACTTTATGACTTTAACCTTCTCCCTCCTTAACTCAGAGGTGTGGCTGCCTGATTTAGTAGTCCGTTGTGGTTTGCACCGTAACATTCTCTATTTAAGCTTCCTCCTTCATTCCTTCGATCTGTGATGACGCTTTTCGTCCTTTCGACTAAGATCAAGTGTAATGTCACGGTGAACTCGCCGTGATCAAGAGACCGAGAAGGGAGTCAGCCTGCTCATGTTGACCGAGGAGTGCATGCTGACTGGGGGTAAAAGAATCTAACCTCCTTTTCCGGCAATCGACATCCAGCTCCAATCAACACACACATCCAGCCTCCAGCATTTTGTGTGTGTTGCTTGGATTTCCAGCATCAGCAGATTTTCTATTGTTTTGTGTTGGATTACTACACTGCTAAGCCTCTTTCAGGCATGCCTACCCTAAAGAACTTTAAATCTTCCCTTCAACGGGTATTCAGTGAAACTCTCTCTCTCACAGGTTCCCCGCCCCCCCCCCACCCCCGTGATCTCTGTTGCCCTCCGGCTCTTCGACCAGACCCGCTACCAAAGCCACGTATCCTTCCCGGGAACATGTCTCCACCGTCAGCTTGTGCCACATGACTTCCAGATCCGTTTTCAAGTTTCTCGATCCGGACCGTCTGAGGATCCCGGGTACTGATTCAATCGAGTGCTGCTCCCACCGCGGATCTCTTTCCACCATGAGGAGGTACCTGGGGTCCCTATCCCAGTCACTTCCACAACTCCGGGGTTCTCTCTCCGCCGCCTGTAATGGATTTATCCTTCGTCGGATCCGCGCTTTCAATCGCCGGTTCTTCGACTTTCTCATGTCCGGCAAGGATCGGAAGATCGCCCGTCTACAGAACACAGCACTTGCAGTCTCCAACGCCGGCAGGCAGGATGTCCCCGGACCTCGACCCCTGCTGCCGACCTCAAGGATTCTAAGGATCCCGAGCAGATTTATTCCGGAACCTCCAACCCCGACTCTACCCTGGAACTCGACCGTCAGCACCTCCAGGCCAAGACTTTACGCGCTGCCGCTGGAATCCTATTTCCTCCTTCCCCTACAACCACTCCGAAATCCCGTGTCTCTCAGGTCCCACCGCTAGCTCTTGGCTCCTCGGAGACTCCATCTTCTTCACACCTCACCTTTACTGAACACTCCAACCTTCCCTCTCCTCAGACATTACCAACCCCTTCCCCCGCTGATCCCAGCTCTCATCCGTGCAGGGTTTTCACCATCCCCTCTAACCTTCCCCTCTCTGAGGCAAAGCGTTCTGTCCTCAGTAAGGGCCTCATCTTTGTCCCCCTGCGCCCACAACTCTGAGTTCAGCACCCGCCACAAATCTGAGCTTTTCTTCCGCCGCCTCCGTCTCTGGGCCTACTTCTTTGGCAAAGACTTTCCAGCCCTGCCCTCATATTTACCTGGTCAATTTCCGACACCTCCGCCCCCTTTCTCGATTGCGCTAATGCTGGAGACGGTTTATCTACTGATAGCTTTTATAAAGCCATCGATTCTCACAGCTACCTGGACTATACCTCTTCCCACCCTGTTACTTGTCAAAATAATCTTTACTTCTCTCAATTCCTCTCTTTCTGCCGCATCTGCTCTCGGGATGAGGCTTTTCATTCCAGAACTATGGAGATGTCCTCCTTTTTCAAAGAAAGGGGCTTCCCTTGCTCCACCAACAACACTGTCCCTCACCCGCTTTGCTCCCATTTTGTGCACGTCTGCCCTCACCCCATTCGCCCATCACCACACCAGATATACGGTTCCTCTTGTCCTCTCCTACCACTACACCAACCTTCGAGTCCTGCACATAATTTTCCATGTCTTTCACCATCTCCAATAAGATCCTACCACCAAACACATCTTTCCCTCCTCCGCACTTTTTGCTTTCCTCAGGGATCGTTCGCCCCTCCCCATTGACTTCCCTCCTGGCACTTATCATTGCAAGCAGAACAGGTGCTACACCTGCCCCTACCCATCCTCCCTCACTACCATTCAGGGCACCAAACAGTCCTTCCAGGCAAGATGACACTTCACCTGTAAGTCTGCTGGGGTCATCTGCTGAATCCAGTGCTCCCGGTGTGGCCTCTTATATATTGGCAAGACCCGACACAGATTGGAAGACTGCTTTGCCGAGCACCTATGCTCCCTCCGCCAGAAAAAGCAGGATCTCCATTTTAAGTTCACTTCCCATTCCCATTCTAATATGTCATTCCACAGCCTCCTCTACTGCCATGATGAGGCCACATTCAAGTTGGATGAGCGACATCCGAGTCTGAATAGCCTGCACCCTGATGGCATGAACATCGACTTCTCAAACTTCTGTTAATGCCCCCCATCACCATTCCCCATTCCCATTCCCTCTCTCACCTTACCTCCTTACCAGCCCATCACTTTCCTCTAGTGCTCCTCCTCCTTTCCTTTATTTCATGGTCTTCTGTCCCCTCCTATCAGATACCCTATTCTCCAGCCCTTTACCTCTTCCACCAATTGACTTCCCAGCTCTTTACTTCACTCCTTCCCCCATCCTTCCAACTCTGACTTCTCATCTTTTTTTTCTCCAGTTCTGATGAAGGGGCTCAGCGAAAAACATTGACTGTTTACTCTTCTTCCATAGATGCTGCCTGGCCTGCTGAGTGTTCCAGTATTTTGTGTGTGTTGCTTGGATTTCCAGCATCTCTTGTTTGTCCAGCTCAAATGGCTCCATGTAGCACATTCCCTGGAGGACCTGGGATCTGAAACACTGTCGAGGTGGCAGTGAAGGACCTCAGTCAGGGAAGATCTTTCAATGGGGACCGCTTAATTCAGAAGGTTTTTCTTGGCTGCTGCAAGTTTGAGTTGGGTTAGCAGAAGTTCTTGCAGGATTTCGACAGAAGGGGAACTAAGCTATCCGAACCCAGAAGGAGCGTGTCATCACATTCCTATTCAGCGCACAGTGCCCATTGTGGATGTCTTTGCCTTCCTTGCCCATTACGTTGAGCACAGGAAACTGTGTAAACATTAAGGCCAAGGTGAAGATCAAGCTAAGGATGGATTCCAATGGTTCCATCATCCACCCTTTCTCAGTCTTTATCACTGGAGAGTTATAAGGTGTAGGCCATAACTGTAACAATTCGGACTATGTCCCTGCCCAATGCAGTGCAGTGATCTGCAAGAACTGCAAACAGGAATGGACTATAGGAGGGCAAATGCTGCAATATCTGTGGAGAGGTAGGACACCTCCACAAAGCCTGCCCACGCATGCTGGTACCTGTGCCCAGGCAACAAGAGGGAGAGTTGACACCAATAAGGCTCAGGCAAACACTGACGCACCCACCACCAACACAGAGGTTATGCCCAGTTTACAGACTGTGAAGTAGAAAAGGCCAACCCCATGCCCAAAATCCCTAGACCCCTCCACAAGATGAGCTGGGGGGCGGTGGTGCGCAGAGCGACAAGAAGAAAAATGGCAGGTGGTAAAGAGGAAGAAGTCTCAAAAGATCCCACCCAAGAGACCACAGGCTGAAGAAATGAAAAGGAACAGGAAGATGAGGGAGATGGCAGCCAACAGATGCTGACAACCCATCCTCGTCAGATGATGAAGCAAGTGCAGGAAACCAGTAGCCCATGTAGAGGAAGCACAGAACACGAAAGGAAAAGCCAGGAAAGGAAACAGAAATGTTTGGTAAATGAGTTCTGCTGTCCTCCCGCCAGCTCTAGGAGACTGGGGGCAACACAGAAGCCATAACCCCCCTGCTGCAGAAGGGTGAGAGCAGTAGGCTATCCAGTCAACACCTGCTCTGGGAAACCGGGAGTTGTACAGATGCCTCTAGCCCCGAGTTTCGGGAGACTGCGAGCAGCACAGGATCCAGCACCCCAGCTCCGAGACCTGCTTCCGGTGCACCCACCTAATCAATGTATACACTTCACCCACGCAGAGCAAGCAGCTAGCTGTCTTTGAGCAGCTCCCACCACTGCTGGCGACGACCCAGCTGGTCATCTGGCCGGAGATTGCTTCATTGATGTGGCTGGACGATTTGGTAGTGCCGACAGCAGACTGGATAGCACCTCCAGATTCCTGTTGGAAATGGTTAAAATGGCAAAGTTGTGTGATGCCTTCATAGCTCTGTAGGCGGAGTACAGCCATAACTCACCTGCTCACAATCGGACGGCTCATCTGGCTCCCAGATGGACTTCCTTATCCTGTCAGAGCCCATCACTGAAGTCACGCCAGTGTTCTTGTCTGAACGCTGCCTTCTGTGAGCCTCCTGTCACCTACAGGAGGACCAGAAAGCTGGCAGGGGGACGTAGAAGCTAAATGTTACTATGGTGATCCCAGAGAACATTAAAGAACTAAAGGGGGAATTCACAGGTTGGAGAGTCTGGAAACCCTTTTTTTTTTGATTCCCCTCTTCACTGGTAGGAAGCAGCCGGGGAGAGTATTGAGGTTCTTCATCAGCAAAGGTGTTCAGAAAGCAAGGCAGTTTCAGAGAGAACTGCGTAAACTCCAGACAGTACTGCTGCAACTTCTGCAGTCGAAGTGGGTGGATGTGAGGGAGGAGTTATGAGAGGTGAAAAGCCAGCGAGATCCAGAATCCGCACAGTGGAACAGGATGAGGCAGGCTCGCATATCTTCATCCAAAAGGTTCACAGAGGGAGCTTTCTGTCCACAGGCTCAAGAGGATGGCCCAGTAGCATTCTCACAGCCGGACATATTGTGGATTTGCAAACCCTTCTATGCCGGTCTGTATGACAGACAGGTTATAGACAGCACAAGTGGTAGATGACAGCAAGCAAGAGAGTCTGGACCAGCCACTGATGCTGGAGGAGATGGCTGGCTCCATCGAATTCTTTGACTCAAATAGAACTCCCGGAAGCTGGCTGAGTTGTATTCTGCTCCATGGGACTGGATGGGCCTGGACCTGCTTAAAGTGTACAACATTGTGCTTCTAGCCGGCAGCCAATCAGGCTCCATGAGGAAGGGCATCATTACACTCAACAACAAGCAGAAGGGGAGAGGGATGACACATCAATCTGCGGTTCTGGTGGCCCTCCATGGGAGATGACATCCGCAACTTTGTCTCAGCCTGCTCAGTCTGTGCTCAAGGCAAGAACTCTAACCGGTCACCTGCTGGTCTGTTACAACCCCTGTCTATCCCCAAGAGACCCTGGTCCCACGTAGATTTTGCCACCGGTCTTCCCCCGTCAGATGGTAAGACCACCATTTTCACAGTAGTTGATCGTTTCTCCAAGTCTGTACACTTCATTCCTTTACCTAAACTCCCCTTGGCCAATGAAACTGCCAAATTACTAGTACTGCATGTTTTTAAATTACATGGTTTACCTGTAGATGTTGTGTCAGACAGGGGCTCTCAATTCACATCCAACTTCTGGAGGGCATTCTGTAATCTTCTGAGTTCCTCCCTGAGTCTGTCTTCAGGATTTCACCCACAGACCAATGACCGGACCGAGCGGGCCAACCAACAGCTAGAGACTGTATTGTGGTGTCAGGTCTTCCAGAACCCCTCCGTGTGGAGTCAGCAGCTACCCTGGGCCGAGTACACCATAAACTCTCATCCGTCCTCATCCACCAGTTTGTCCCCTTTAGAATGCTGCCTTGGCTACCAACCTCCACTGTTTCCTGCCCAGGAGGAGGTTGGCGTTCATCTACCGAGGCATTCATCCTCCGTTGTCAGCAGACGTGGAGGTGCACTTGCTCTGCCCTTCTCCGTGCCTCTGCTAGGATTGCATCAACCTGACCGCCATCGCTCCAAGGCCCCACGTTACCGCCTGGGACAGCGTGTGTGGCTTTCAACCTGAGACCTGCCCCTCAAGGTGGATTCCTGCAAGCTGGCCCCTCGCTTCATCAGCCCCTTTCCCATTGCTAAAGTCACCAGCCCTGTTGCCGTCCGTCTCAAGTTCCCCTCCACTCTCCGCATTCATCGCACCTTCCATGTGTCCTGCATCAAGCCTTTTGTGAGCCACCCCATGTCCTGTCCCCAAACCTCCCACCCCCCACAGCTCATTGATGGGTCATAGGTCTTCACGGTGCGTCGACTGCTGGACAATCGTTGCCGGGGCCGTGGCCTCCAGTACCTTGTGGACTGGGAAGGCTACGGTCCTGAGGAGAGGTGCTGGGTCTCTGCCCGTAACATCCTGGACCCCTCTCTCATCTGGGATTTTCATTGCCAGCACCCAGCTTTACCTGCTATGACGCCAGGAGGCTGAGCTTAGACCAAGAAGTAACTGCTCACCCAGGTCAGCATTGGACAGAGAAACAGACCATCCAACTCATACTCAGAGAGTGTGGGTCAGGTAACGGTGGCTTCCAAACCTCACAGGCTCCTGAGTAACCTCACTGCAGATGGCTTATTATTGTAATGGAGGAAACACAGGGGCTGCTCAGTGCACAGTGAGCTCACATGTTGTGTAACGTCGTCCTCATTGCTTCCTTCATTATAATAACAAACAGTGGTACGAGGCACTGGGAAGGGCCAATTGCCCAGTATTGTGGTGACTGTCAGATCCCCAAAATCCATCCAAAGGCAAGTGAGACATTTGAACATTGTATCTAAAGGACATTATCTCTTAGAGTGCAACACTCTCTCAGCACTGGCAGACTGGATTCTGTGCCTCAGTCACAGGGTTCAGATTATGCTGTCACCCTGTAGGATTTTGTGAATAAAACATGTGAGAGTCGTTTTATGTGTTTAACAAAAGCCGCAGTCCTTTACTTCCATTACGAACAAACCAGAACCAGTCGCCTTACACAGATGTCACTACGTCAGACACCATCTCTTAAAGTGAACACAACAATGCAACAATGGTGTTTGTGAATTATGAAGAATAGATTATATTATGAAGAATACGTGTCATCTGTTACCCATTACATTACACTACAACCCTAACAATAGAAAGGTCTGGGACCTAGTTTAGTGGGAGCACCCATTGTGAAATCCAACTCCAGCTCTGTGCCTGTTTTCGTATAAGCATGTTTGAATCTCTCATTGGAGAGAAGTGGCAGGCAATTCAACTGGGGGCCATAGTGACCCAGCCAGTGGAGCCACAGCCTCTCAGCTCCAGTGACACAGGTCAGATACCAATGCCTGGCTCTGTCTGGAGTTTATAGTTCTACAAATGTACTTCATTTGGAGAATGAGGAGATTTGCTGTGTCACCAAAGGCTTTAGTAAATTTCTACAAATGTACAGTGCAGGGTATCACCACCTGGTATTGAGGCTCCAAAGGATAGGATTGTAAGAAGCTGCCACTAGGTCTTGTCCCTCTCAGTGTCTCCATCTGTCTCCCCCACCTCCATAATCCAAATCCTTTTAGCAGATTTGAAATGTCAGACCCGAAATGTCAACTGTCTATTTTCCTCCACAGATGCTGCCCGACCCACTGAGTTCCTCTTGCACCTTGTCTGTTGTTGCAGAGGGGATTGTTATCTCTGGGGGCAACTCCATCTTCTTACTTTGAGTAAAATACAAAGTTATGAAGCATTTCAGTGGGTCAAACAGCATCTGTGGAGATGGTTGATGCTTCAGGGTGAAATTTGTCCTCAGGACTGTGAGTATAGAAGGGAGATACTGGAAGAAAGTTGGGGGAAGCAGGAGCTGGCAAACAACAGGTAGAATCAGGTGAGGAGGAGTAGATGGGTAGAGGGAACTAAGAGGGCGGGAGGGGGGTTGAGATTGTGACAGAGGACGGGAGATGAAATTGGAGTCAACAAAGGGCTGACAAGACAAGAAGTCAGTGAATGGAGCCAGAGAGCAGAGGGATGGTGGGCAAATGGGAACATTGCAGAGAGTGGATAGGAGACCCAGTGGGTGATGGGCAGATGGGATCAGGTGGGAATGGGACTGTTGTTGAAAAGTAGGTATTTGCGTGGATCTGGAGAAAGAAAGGATTCTCTGAAACTGTGCAATTCCATGTTAATGCTGTCATGTTGTAGACCTCCCAGGCAGAATATGAGGTGGTGATCCCTAGTTTGTGTTTGGCCTCAGCTGGCAGAGGATGAGGGTCTGCTTTGTGGTGAATTGTGGACCATGGATCCGTTCTATCAGCCGACTGGCTGACCTCTGTAACACTGTTAGGCTCTGTTACTGGCTGAGCTCAGCTTCAGAGATTTTCATTTCAGTCTTTACTTCCAAACCCAATACACAGTGCTCTGAGGTCAGTCTCTCCATTCCAGCCTCCATAAAATGGAGTTCACCGAAAACCCTGTGACCCACAATAACCCTGTTCACCCTTTTTGCCATCCTCCCAAACCTAGAACCTATGATCCTTGTGAACCTCCAGTTGGGCCTCACTTCAAGATTAAATACAGTGGTTTCTGGTTAATTGAGTAATTGGATGTTAAGGATCCGGCCTGAACACTGGGTCAAAGGGCCTGTGCTGGTAGCTCTGGATCACGACAGTCTTTAATTTCTGTTTTCTTTCACCTGACCATGTGGGTTCTGGCCCAGCCCCTTTCCTTTTTGGACTTCCTCCAATTACCTGCTTGTCTCCTCATTTGCACCCAACTGTTTGTAATTTTCACTCATTACCCTGTCCATTTAAACCCCGCCTTGACTAGCATTCTCCGGCAGTTCGTCCCAGTTCTGACCTGTGTCGTTCTCGCCTGTCATTGCAACTTCTGCCAACCGATTTTGCCTGATTCTGTGTTTTGGATTTTGCCCGTTCTTGGACCTGATTTTTGCCTGTGCGCTCTGGATTGTCTGCCCTTGCCTGACTGCCTTTCCTGGTAAGACCTCAGCCTGCCATTTTGGATTCGTGCCTGCCTTCTGTTTTTGAAAGACTGTTGCCTTTGTGCTCCCTAATAAACCCTGGTGAAGAAGTATTCATTGGTCTGCACTTGAGTCCCACTGAAAACTGACATTGGAGCAGCCATGTATCTGGACAACATTAAAAACAAAAATTAAATGAGAAAATAGGATTCCCTTTGTTTATGCTACTTGATTGGTACAGTGGACTGTTACCAAACAGTTTCTAACAAGCATCGGATACATGCTGTTAGAAAGTACACAACGCTCAGAGCTAACGGTTTCTAAATAGCGTCATTTATGTGAGCTTGTGTTCAAAAAGCAATGGTTTTTGTTATTGATAAAAATGCAAGAAACAAGCAGTAAGAAAATTCAGAATTGTTTTGTTCACTGCAGTTTTAAGCATTCAGGCTTGAAAATACCAGAAACAGCTGGCAGTGAAAATGAGATGATTCACTACTTCAATAAGTTAGAAACTATGAAGAATTTGAAGGTATCAACAATCATCTTGAATGTTACAATGAGAAAGAAGATTTAGAAGATGCAGTCATCGATAGCTTTATATGAAGGCAGACCATTTTCTGTGCGAGGTGTCTGCGCTGATTTTGTTCATTTGCAGAAAATCAAAAGAATGCAGCAACTTGATGAATTCCTCCCACAATATCTATTAGGAACTAAACACAGTCTTATAGTGCAGTGGCAGCATTGATAGTGTTCTAATTTGTCCTGTAATTCATTTAAATATATAACTTTTTACTCAGTTAAATGGTAGTGTGTCTTCTTTAATGCCTTTTAAACTATTTTCATGACACTTTGGCTAATTGGGGCTATCGCTTACTTGGGCCAAAATGTCCTGTTTCCAAGGTGTCCATTCCATTCTTGCTCTTGCCTTTGAATCCCACCATGGATCACTCCTCCCTTTCTTTGGCCATCAGCATCTCCACAGCCCTCTGCGCAGTACAGCACAGAAACAAACCCTTGAACCCCACTGCATCTCTGCAGAACAGGATGCCAAATTAAACTAAGCCACATAATCCATCTCCTTCCATTACCTGCACATTCAAAAGTCACTCTAACAGGCTCTTTAACACTGTTATACCTGCTTCTTCTGACAGCCCTTCCAAGCACCTACGATTCTCTATATGAACAAAACTTGACCCACGCATCTCTTTTAAATCCCTCCACCTGCCTAAAATGCATGACCACTAACATTAGATATTTCTACCCTGGGGAAAAGATTCTGACAGATGTGGAGTCATATGGCAATGAGGTAGTGATTGGGATGTTAATGGGGACCTAGTAATGACATGGAGATTAGGGTCATACAGTAATGAGGTGGGATTGCGTTGTTATTGGGGTCCTGTAATAATGAGGTGGGATTGGAATGTTACTGTGGTCCTGTAGCAATGGGGTGGGATTGGGCCGGTTCACTACGATCCTATACTTAGTTTGGTCATGGTGGTCGGCTGCCAGGGTGTCGACGCCAAACCCCGTGGGAAATCTCATCCCACCCCTGTTACCTGGTAGAGGTGAACCACCTCCTGGATGGGACAGAGCGGGTGGTCCCTGTGCCTGTTAGCGTCCTCACACCGCGAGCACAGCAGCGTCCCGTCCAGCGCACAGCGGACCTGCATCCTCTAGCTGTGCTCTGGGCACTCGCCGACCCGCTGTCCCAATGATGGATCCGTTCGCCACAGCCAGCAGCGTGCCCACCCGCGGCATCCTGTGCCAGGCCGGCCCACCATGGGACAGGATAGCTCAGTTCTGTTCGCTAACCCCGGACGCTGCCGTTAACTGATTCAGCAACCCGAGAGCCTCTCTTTAGTCCCCTCCCTCCACATATCCGCTGTTTCACATTTCACTGGTAAATGTCACCCCGTTCTGGCCCTATTCATGCACCTCGCCCCCCCCCCCCCCGGAAGATAACACATTTGGCTCGAAGGAATACCGACTTATTTCACCAGCACTTTTCAGGAACCTCTCTGGATATCCCGAAGCAATCTCCAGCGAGGAAATGTCTTCAAGAGTTCAGTCATAGGGTTATTCAGCACGTAATCAGACCCTTCGGCCCAACTCTTCCACACTGACCAAGGCGCCTATCTCAGCTATTCCGACCTGCCTGCGTTTAGAGCAAAGGACATCGAACATCCAGTTTAGGAACGCGCCCCTGGGAACGTGAGACGCAATGCCCACTTAAACTGTTCCCTTCTACCTGCACATGATCCATATACCTCCATTCCCTGATTGATCCTGTCACTAAAGATACCACTATGGCATCTGCATCCATCTCGGCTCTTAGCAGCCCGTTCCAGTCACCCACTACTCTCTGGGTAAAATATAACTTGCCCCACACCCCCTTTAAAATTCTCCCTTCTCGCTGCCCTCTAGAGTTTAGCATTTATGTTCTGGGGAAAAAGAATCCCTCTTACCCTGTCCAGGCATCTTATAATTTTACAAAATTCTATCAGGTCTCCCCCAGCCTATAACGCTCCAGAGGAAACAAACAAAGACTATCCTACCTTTCCAGATATTAATGCTCCTCAATCCAGGAAGCATCCTGGTAACCATATACTGTGCCCCTTCAAAAGCCTTCACATCCTTCCTGCAACCAAAACTGTACACAATACTCCAAATGTAGCCTAAACAAAGTTTTATACACCTCTACTCAATGCCCTGACCGATAAAGGCAAGTGTGTCATACACCTTCTTTATTGTTGTTTCCTTTTGCGCCCCTGTGGAGCATCAGGCAGCATTTTAACATTTCTCCTTAACATTTGACTGTTTGTTTTAAAAATGAGGCCAGTTGCTAACTCGATGCTCAACCCAGCATGGATGGAAAGTGTGCAAGGGGCCGGCTGGATTTGAACTTGGGACCATTCACTTCAAAGACTGGTGCTGATGCCACTACACCACCCACCAACAATACACCTTCTTTACCACCTATCTACTTGTGTGGCCATTTTCAGGGAGCAAAGGTGTTAAGGATCCTGCCAATAACTGTATACTTTCCCCTTACACTTGACCTCCCAAAGTACAACACCTGGATTAAACTCTGTCTGACATTTCTTCATTCATATATGTAATTGATCTCTGTGATTCCATCTCATCTGGCATGTGTTCATTATCCACAACTCCACCAACCTTTATGTTGTATACAAACTTACTAGCATCCACATGTTCATCCAAGTTATTTGTAGATGGTGAGGTCTATGAGATTTGGATCTTTGATGGGAGAGGAGAGAAGAGGGTGGAAATGGTCTTTCATTAAGTTGGCAGCTGAGGCACTGAGAAGTAGACAGAGTCCATTAAGGAGAGGTTGGTTTCCATGAAGTGCAGAACTATGACCATAACTCCCTGCAGTTTCTTGCACTCTCCTGTAGGGCAGTTGCCATACCAAGCACTGATGCATCCAGATAAAAATCTTTCTATGGTGCATCGATAAAAATTGGTAAGGGTTGATGGGACATACTAAATTTTGTGATCCTCCTGAGGAAGTTATAGATAGGGTAGGTAGTCAGAAACCTTTTCCTCAGAGTGGAGATATTAAAACAAGAGTATTGGTTTAAAGTGAGAGGATTCTTAGTGGCAAGTCTTTTTTTTTTACAAAGACTGCAGTTGATAACTTGATCATGCTTCCAGAGGAGTTGGTGGAATCACATACAATCACTAAGTTTTAGAGGAATTTAAATAGAATCTTAAATTGACAAAGCATGGAACGATAGGAACCCAATGTAGGCAAATAAGATTAGTATAGATGGGTAAAGAGGTCAACATTGAAATATGGGCTGAAGGGCCTGTTTCTGTATTCTACCACTTCTGTGACTCAATGACCCTGACCATTCTGAATCACTGAAGAGTAATCTGCGGATGCCGAGAATACACCACAGGTTAGGCAACGTCTGCCGAGAGATGAGCAGAGATGGTGTTCCAGGTCAGTGAAGAGTGTGTGACGGGAATCTGACACCTGTAAGCTCCATCCTTCACTCCTTCTCCGGGCTCTCATGTTTATCCTTAGTTTGCTCTCTGTTTCCACAGAAACAACCTGTACTCTCTGAAGGGTCTGTGCAGCTGTTGGAGAAGGTGGAGACAGAAACAACTGCAGTGGCCTTTGTTTACTTTGTGCAGAGCTGCTTCTATCTCTTGTGACACATTAACTCTTGGCATTAACTCTTGTTATGCTGATGGGCTCACTGCCACTGCTGAACTGGACACAAGGGATGTTGTTTATCTCCTGATCCACTGATACCCCCACGGGGAAGGTCATCTACTGACTGCAGCATGTCCTCATGCACCTGAGAGGAGCTGTTTAAAATGCAGTGTCGCACACCCGGGCTTCGCAACTCATGGATGTTTAGATGCTGGCAATAAATGCTGAACAGTGTTATGAAGGAAATAAATATTTAATGGAAAAGAACATACAAAGTGCTAGTGATTGAAACAAGGAAGGGATGAGAGAGTAAGGCAGGCAGTCAGGATCTGGTACTGAGACATGATTAATTTATTGAGCCAGAGGGTCGTGAATCTGTGGGACTCATTGCCAAAGAGGTCTGTGGAGACAATGTCACTGGTTATGTTTATTTATGTAGAGAAATAGCAGGAATAGACCCTTCTGGGCCTCAGAGCAATGCTGCCCAACAACTCCCGATTAACCCCAACTTAAACATGGGACAATTTACAAATACCAATTAATATACAAACCGGTACAATGTCGGACTGTGGAGGGAAACCAGAGCCCCTGAAGAAAACCCACGTAGTCCATGAGGAATATGTACAGGGTCCTTACAGAGGATACCGGGATTGCACTCTGAACTCTGATGGCCGGAGCTGTCATAGCATTGTGCTTAACCTCTCCCCTACTGAAACATGGAGGCTGATAGATTCCTGATTAGCAATGGTGTCAAACGTTACAGGTAAGGCTGGAGAATGGGGTTGAGAAGGAATCAGAAATCAGAAATGAGTGAGAGGTGGAGCAGATTTGGTGCGTCGAATAGCGTGGTTGTTGAATGTGTGTGTGTACGGGGAAAGGAGTCAACACCTACCTTCAAGTAGAAAGTAAAGCATTCTAAAAGGAAAGCAAAATCTAATGCTAAACTTTAAAACAGCCTTGCCATGGTACAAATAACTTAATGCCTGCCACTGCAATGAAGTATTAAAATCATTGAACAATTGTACCATCATAAGGTTCTTATTAAAAATTGACCCATCTGATGGAAATTCACTTATAGACTATGAGCCCCTTGCAATGACATTGCTTTATATCCCCATAAAGAAGACAAAGGGCATCATATAAAAATTTCTGGAGGAACTCAGCAGGTCGGGCAGCATCTATGGAGAGAAATAAAGAGCCAACATTTCGGGCCGAGACTCTTCATCAGGAAGGAGCAAGAATGATGAAGTCTTGACAGAAGGTTTCAGCCCGAAATATCAGGTCTCACCATAGATGCTGCCTAATCTGTTGAGTTACTGCAGCATTTTGTGTGTTATTCTAGATTTCCAGTATCTGCAGAATCCCTTCTGTTTACAGAGTGTTGGGATCAGTTGTTTTTTAAAACACTTTTTTATAAGATATTAGTTGAATTAATATAGGATAGCTTTAATCGTAATTTCTTTTTTACTGACATCATTTGTATTTTTAACAAACTCATGTATTTTTCACAGCACTTGGTGTTCTGCCTCTGCTCACCGGCAGAATATGGTACAGTACTACATAATAGTTTGTCACACTTTTCATTTTCATGGGCTAAGTAGCAGAGCATAACACACATGCTCTGATAGTGTATTTTGATTGGTTTATTCTTATCTCAAGAATGTGCTGTTATCTACACTATAAATGTGATAGATTTTTTTCAAAATTGCCATCTTTAATCCTCTTTTCTTTGATTTGTGCTCTTTTGTACCCTGTTAGCTCCTCACTTAGTTTCACATGCTCTGTATCTGTTCCTTGGTTTACATTTTAAAAGAAACAAAAGTTCGATCATTCTTGAACTCCTGAAAGAACCTAAGGATCAAAAGTTACCGAGATCCAATAAGAGCTTCATACTAGCTTTGGAATAAATTAAACAGAGCAGTGTCTTACATTGAGATGCAAATTTGGGGAGAAACTCCAAAAATCTGGGATGCAAAGGGACTCGGGAGTCCTTGTGCAGAACATCCTAAAGGTTAACTTGCAGGTAGAGTCGGTGGTGAGGAAGGCAAATGCAATGTTAGCATTCATTTCAAGAGGTTTAGAATACAAGAGCAGGGATGTGATGCTGAGGCTTTATAAGACACTGGTGAGGCCTCACCTTGAGTATTGTGAACAGTTTTGGTCTCTTCATCTAAGAAAAGATGTGCTGGCATTGGAGAGTATCCAGAGGAGGTTCACAAGGATGATTCCGGGAATGAAAGTGTTATCATATGAAAAACATTTGATGGCTCTTGGTCTATACTTGCTGGAATTCAGAAAGATGACGGGGTTCTCTTTGAAACCTTTTGAATGTTGAAGGGCCTAGACAGAATAGATGTGGAAAGGATGTTTTCCATGGCGGGGTAGTCCAGGACAAGAGGGCACAGCCTTCAGGATAGAGGGGCATCTGTTTAAAACAGAGAAGCAGAGAAAATTCTTTAGCTTTGATGGAATTGTTACCACAGGCAGCTATGGAGGTCAGGCCATTGTGTATATTTAAGGCAGAGCTTGATAGGTTCTTGATTGGCCATGGCATCAAAGGTTACAGGGATAAGGCCGGGTAGTGGGGTGACGAGGGGATAAAAGGGTCAGCCATGGTTCAGTGATGGAGCAGATTTGATGGGCCAAATGGCCTAATTCTGCTCCTATGTCTTATGGTCTTATAAACAGTTATGACTGATTTTAGTTTCTTCTTGAAATGAATTAGAATGCTTCCACTATGTGAACATGAAAAATTAGTAGGCGTGACAGTGGAGATATTGAGATGTTTAGGTCATGAACTGGGGAAGGTGATTTTAATATCTGAAGATAGGATCTGGCAATGGCAGACTGGAGTGGCTGTGCAGGAAACTCTAGATTGGACATATGGGAGACATTTCCTGAGGGAATAATATGTTCCTAGAATGATGAAAAGGAAAGGCAAGGAATCCCAGGAACCCTGGATGATGAAGGATATTGATGACTGGATATCAGGTAAATGGAACATTCCTGAATGAATCCCAAGGTAGTATGTGGTGAGATATATGTAATTTGATAATGAATTTCCTTTGAATTTACTTTGGCAAGTGTAGAGAATTTACAGGGAAGGCCCTTTAGGTCCTAATGTTTAGGATGTTAGAAAGAATGTGTATGTGGTGGAGTGGGGGGGGGCAGGGCAGAATTAAAAAAGAAATTAGGAGAGCAATGTGGGCTTGAAATATCACCAGCAGACAAGAAAAACAAGCCTTCTTTACTACCCTATCCACATCTCTCACCATTTTTGGGGACTTTTCAATGTATCTCAAATGTTCCATACAGATACAGATGGATGAGAATGTAGGTGACACCAAAATTGGTGATACAGTGAAGAAAGTCGTCTGAAGTTAAAACAGGATTTAGATCAACCAGGAAACAATCAAGGAAATGGCAGAAGAAATTTAACAAGTTTGAGGCGTTAGAAAGATATAGCTTGGTGGGCACCATGATCTGCATGGATGAGTTGAGCTGAAGAACCTGTTTTCGTGCAGTATTACTCCGTGACCCTGTGGCTCTAGGTGTGAGATGCTCCCAGACTAAACCAGGTCACACTGAACGCAGTGAATGGAGTGATCTAGAGAGGCCTGGGATTTGCCTTCAATCATCTCTCCTAATCTCTTCCAATAACATTCCCACCACTAGCCTGTCACTCCCTGCTTTATCCCCATTGCCCTTCTGAAGTAAAGGCACAACATCAGCTGAACATCAGATGGAATTATTTGATTTATTTCAAAAATAGACATATATATATATATCTCAAAGGAAGAATAATACAAAAAGAATCTTTTATATTCACTTATATTCTTGGTCAGTACATTACATAATGTAAACTTTAAAGAGAGAGAAAAAGAAACACAAACATGACACCATTGCCCCTCACATGGCTCCCTGAGATGATTTCCCTTTCATTGTATAAGGGTCTTCCCTCACTTGACACCCATCCCTCCATGTGTGGTAGCAGAAGGAGCCCAGACTGTGTTCCTTCCCCACAGGGCCCCAGCATTGGCTGCACCGAGTTTCAGTGTGTCCCTCAGCACATACTCCTGCAGCCTGAAATGTGCCATTTGGAAGCATTCCTTTACAGATGATTGTCTGTGCTGGCAGACCAACAATCTTCAGACAGACCAAAGAGCACCCTTCACTGAGTTTCTGATCTGCAGCAACACCTGATGTCTGTCTCGGTGTTTGACGCTGGAAACAGTCTGTAGATCAGAGCATCCTCTGCAGCTGCTGAGAGTGAACTGGGATAAGGACACTTACATCTGTTTCCACACCCCCTCAACAAATCCACGGACTGTGAAGAGGTAGGTGTCATCTCTCCCCAACCACAGCCATCCCGAAGGCAGTGCACGTTGGGGTGATATGTCATCTGCAGAGGAAGGTTCTGACTAGGAGGGCCTCTCTCACCACCGGCCAAGCAAGGTCTTGATTCTTGTGGTCAGATCTGGGGAGGAGGTGTTCTGCTAGATAATACGGATTGTTTGCTCTGAGAACAAGCTCACAGAATCTATACTGTCCCTGCCTACAGTATCTGCAGTACATTCCACATTGGCCACTGCCTGATAAAGTCAAATTCAAAGTAAAATTTATTATCAGGGAACATACTGTAGACGTCACCACATATAAACCTGAGATTCTTTTTCCTGCGGGCACTCGATAAATCTATAAAATAGTAACGGTAAACAGGCTAAGTGAAACAGCATAGAAGACAACAAACTGTGCAAATGCAAATATAAATAAATAGAACTAAATAAGGAGAACATGAAATAACAAGATAAAGATAAGTGAGATCATTGGTTGCAGGAACATCTCAATAGATGAGCGTAGTTATCTTATTTTGTTCAAGTCCTGATGGTTGAGGGGTAGTAACTGTTCCTGAACCTGGTGGTGTGAGTCCTGAGGCTCTTGTACCTTCTACCTGATGGCAGCAATGACAAAAGAGCATGGCCTGGTGTTGAGGATCTTTGATGATGTTTGCTGCTTTCCTACAACAGCGTTTCATGTAGACGTGCTCAGTGGTGAGGAGGGCTTTACCAGTGATGTACTGGGCCAAATCCACTAACTTTTGTTGAGTTTCCACTCAAAGGCAGTGGTGTTCCCACACCAGGCCGTGATGCAGACACTTTCCACTACACATTTATATCTTAGCAGCAGCAGCTCAATGTAATACATAATCTAGCAGAGAAAATAATAATAACAAAATTAAAAATAATAATTATAAATAAACAAGTAAATCAGTTACAGTATACATACATTGAATAAATTTCTAAAAAGTGCAAAAACTGTAATACTGTATATTTTTTAAAAAAAAGTGAGGTAGTGTCCAAAGATTCAATGTCCATTTAGGACATTGTCCAAGCTGTTCCTGAATCACAGAGTGTGTGCCTTCAGGCTTCTGTACCTCCTATCTGATAGTAACAGTGAGAAAAGAGCATGCCCTGGGTGCTGGAGGTCCTTAATAATGGACGCTGCCTTTCTGAGACACCACTCCCTGAAGATGTCCTGGGTGCTTTGTAGGCTAGTACCCAAGGTGGAGCTGACTAGATTTACAACTTTCTGCAGCTTCTTTCAGTCCTGTGCAGTAACCCCTCCATACCAGACAGTGATGCAGCCTGTCAGAATGCTCTCCACAGTACAACTATAGAAGTTTTTGAGTGTATTTGCTGACATGCCAAATTTCTTCAAACTCCTAATGAAATATAGTCACTGTCTTGCCTTCTTTATAACTACATCGATATGTTGGGACCAGGTTGGATCCTCAGAGATCTTGACACCCAGGAACTCGAAGTTGCTCATCCTCTCTACTTCTGATCCCTCTATGAGGATTGGTATGTGTTCCTTCATCTTGCCCTTCCTGAAGTCCACAATCAGCTCTTTCATCTTACTGACATTGAGTGCCAGGTTGTTGCTGTGGCACCATTCCACTAGTTGGCATATCTCACTCCTGTACGTCCTCTCGTCACCATCTGAGATTCTACCAACAATGGTTGTATCATCAGCAAATTTATAGATGGTATTTGAGCTGTGCCTAGCCACACAGTAATGAATATAGAGAGAGTAGAGCAGTGGGCTAAGCACACACCCCTGAGGTGCGCCAGTGTTGATCGTCAGCATGGAGAATATGTTATCACCAATCCGCACAGCTTGTGGTCTTCCGGTTAGGAAGTCGAGGATCCAATTGCAGAGAGATGTTCAAAGGCCCAGGTTCTGCAATTTCTTAATCAGGATTGTGGGAATAATGGTATTAAATGCTGTGTGACGATATCCTGAATTATCCCTTATGGACTGTACCTTTAAAAAGAGAGAGAGAGGGTGCAACTGATTCAGAGAGAGAACAAGGAGCAGCTCGTGAGTCGCCATGGTGACCGAGGGTGGTGTTATGTGATGGACAGCTGGTGTTCAGCATGCTGAGATAAATACAAGGTCAGCTGGTTGTTAGACACACACATGGTTTTGGACACTGGATGAGCTTTGTTGTGCCCACAGAAAGGTGGGTTTTTGGAGGATTATCAGGTGAATCGATCAGTGGCTCTCATAGTGTGGCCGGTGGGAAGTTATCAGTGTAGCAACCCTCGCCTGGGTTGGTAACTTTACCACAGAAGATGGTCTCCTTTTTGTGGTCACATTCGGTGACTTTAAAGGATTTCGGAGGACAACAGGAAGATATGACATCGGCGTACTTGGACAACTAACACACCTCTCTCTCCACCATTATTCAACTCAATAACACGAACTGAACTGACTTCATTTACCGATTATCATAAGACCGTACCCCTAAGCTTGAAGAAGCTTGGCTTTTATATTTCCACACTTATATATGCATGAACTTTGCTAATTGTTTGATTTATCTGTTTATATATTACTGTATTGTGTAGCTACTAATAAAATAGCTTTAGTTAACAGCAATACCAGACTCCGAGGTGCTTCCCATTTCTGCTGGTTCTTTAACCCGTTACGGGGTATGTAACAGCTAAGCTATAGAACTTTATCAAAGCTTTTGACGCCATGCCAAATCTCTGCAGACTCCTGAGGAAGTAGAGGTGCTGTTGTGATTTCTTTGCAGTTACATTTATGTTATGGGTCCAGAACACCCGGGAATGTAAATTTACTGACCCTCTCCAGCTCTGATCCTCCAATGAGGACTGGCTCATGGACTTCTGGTTTCCCTCTGCTGAAGTCTACAATCAGTTCCTTGGTCTTGCTGACATTGAGTGAGAGGTTGTTGTTATGACACCACTCCGTCAAATTTTCAATCTCCCTCCTGTTTGCTGATTCATCACCCCCTTTATACAGCCCACAGCAGTGGTGTCATCAGCAACCTTGTATATGGTGTTGGTACTGGAGTTAGCTACACAGTCAAAGCAAGTAGAGCAGGGCAGCGGGCTAAGCACACATCGCTGAGGTGCACCTGTGCTGATGGAAATTGTGGAGATGTTTTTACCAATCCAAACCGACTGGGGTCTGCAAGTGAGGAAATTTAGGATCCAATTATACAAGGGGGTATTAAGGCACCACTCAGAGGAGCCTATATGTTTCAACACCAGTCCTTCAAAACACTTCATCACTGTGAGTGGACGATAGTCATTTAGACAGGGTACCACACACTGCTGATGCGGGAGCTTGAAGATATCCATGAACATACCAGCCAGTTAGTCAGCACAGGTCTTCAATACTCAGCCAGGTACTCCGTCTGGACCAGATGCTTACCTTGGATTCACTCTTGAAGGCAGCCCGCACGCCATCTTCAGATACTGAGACCAAAGGACTGGGATTAAATTTGTTTACCTGAAATAACACTTCCTCAAACACTTACGGCCACATCCAGATGACTAGACCTGCCTGGCAGGCTTCATCTTCGATTCCAGATGAACCTGAAGACTGTTCAATTGATTCCCAAGGCGGAGGAGCAGGGAATGGGTCACACCTGCACCAAGTACAGCAGCCCTGAGAGCACATTGCACCAGTGACCAGATTCTTCCCAGTCATTGACAGAGAACGCTGTTTCCACAGACCCAGATTTTGTTTTACCTTCATGGTCTGCTCCAGCCAATTATACAGGTTAGCTCCTCTGAAGCAGATCCCCTCGCACCTTCGGTCAGACTGGTTAAGGAGTTCGGACCGGTCAGTTGTCGATGTTATGACTTGAACCCTGGTGATACTTTATCACATGAACTGATTATTGACTCCAGGAGGAGGAAAACGGAGGTCCATGAGCCAGTCCTCATCCAGGGATCAGGTGTGCAGAGGGTCAGCAACTTCAAATTATTTGGTGTTATCATTTCAGAGGACCTGCCCTGTGTCTAGCCTGTAAGAGCCATTACAAAGAAGTCACAGCAGCACCTCTACTCTCTTAGAAGTTTGTGCAGATTTGGCAAGTCATCTAAAACTTTGACAAGCTTCTATAAATGTGCAGTGAAGAGTATATTGACTGGTTGCATCATGGCCTGGCATGGAAGCACCAATGATCTGGTGGATACAACAAAGTTCAGCGTGGGTAAAACCCTCCCACCCTTGAGCACACCTACACAGAGCAGTGTACCAGGAAAGTAGCATCCATCATCAAGGACCCTTACTGTCCAGGCCTGGTTCTCTTCTCACTGCTGCCATTACAAAAAAGGTACAGGGGTCTCAGCACCCACACAACCAGATTCAGGAACAGTCATTACCCCTCAACCATCAGACTCTTGAACCAGGGGGGACAGCTTCAATCAACTTTACTTGTCCCATCACTGAACTGTTCCAACAATCTCTGGACTCACTTTCAAAGAGTCTTCATCTCATGTTCTAGGTATTTAATGCTTATTTATTATTATTATTAATTTAATTATTTTGTACTTACACAGTTTACCCTCCTGCAGCGGAGGTCTTTCGTTGATTCTTTTGCATTTCTTGTATTTCCTGTGAATGCCAGCAGAAAACAAATGCTAGGGTTGTATATGGTGACATACCAGTACTGTGACAAGAAATTCACTTTGAACTTTGAATGTGTTCACCACTACCTGTTTGCCACCATACCTTTTCATCTGGTTTCCCCACTGTGCTGCGGCCATGTCCTGCCAAATTCTTTATCCTGATTTTTTTTTGTGATTTATTTTTTATTGAATTTCATCATCAAACAAACATTTCCATACGATGTATTTCAGATACTGTACGTATATATCATATAATCATATTTGTCACAAATCTCCACATAAGATTTATCTGAGGTATACACTTATAGAAAGGAGAGGAAAGAAAGAACAATCAAAAGAAGAAAACTATGTACATAGTAGGGAGTGATCTTTTTTACAACATATTCATTGACTTGTGAGAATAAAATCAGGCCTATGAGGTGTTATGCAGTTAAACCATTTTTTTCCAGTATGAATAAAACTTTTCTAACTTATGATTAACAGATGCTGTTATCTTCTCCATTTTGTAAATGTCCATTGTAATTTCCATCCATACACTTAAAGCTGGGCTCTCCTGTGATAACCATTTCCTGGTAAGGGTCTTTTTTACCAGCCACCAGCAGTACATTCATTAAATATTTATCTCTTTTCAACCGTTCTTGAGGTATATACCCAAAATATATGGTCTTACTCTCTAAGGGTATTTCACATTTAAAGATGTCTTGTAGGGCATTATATATCCCACTCCAATAGTCTTTGATAAAGGGGCATTCCCAGAAAATATGATAATGGTTTGTATTTTGATTTCCACAATTTCTCTAGCCCACAGGGGGGTTGTTATCATAATGGGATTTCTGAGAGGGTGTAATAAAATATCTTATCAAGTTTTTCCACCTGAACTCCCTCCATTTCTGTGAACTGGTACACTTCCATTGATACCTCCATATTATTGTCCAGTCTTCCTCAGACATTATTATCCCGCCTTCCTTATCCCATTTTGTTTTAATGTATGAAGTTGAATGTGTTTTGAGATTCGACAAACCCTTATACGTGCTTGAAATGATTTTACTACCGTTGTCTGAATTATATGCTTTATATAGCTCTACCAGACATGTACGTGTCTTGGTTACCTTTTTAACCATCTTATTAACATACTGTCACATCTGTAAATACCGGTAAAAGTATTGCTTTTCTAACAAGTGTTTCTCTTTGAGCATTTCAAAACTGAACTGTGTTCCTTCTTTCATTATATTGCAAATAGCTGTTATTCCTTTAGCTGTCCAGTCCTTAAATCTAGCATCCAGTTTATTCGGCGTAAAATCCGAGTCATATGCACACCATTTAAGAATTGCAATGTCTCTCTCTAGTTTATATTATTTTATAATAGTTTTCCATATTTTAAGAGTCCATTTCACTCATGGGTTGTCAATATTATTTATGGAACTTTGTAGGTTGTTATCAGCCAAAATTGCTGAATTGGGATGGAAAGTATCCTCTCCTCAATGTTTTTCCATTGAGTGTCATATGATGGGTTGCACCAGCATATCACGGCTCTCAACTGTGCTGCAAAATAATAATCTCTAAGAAAAGGTAGGCCCCATCCCCCCTTTTCCTTGGCTAATTCCAAAGTTTTGAAATGAACCCTAGGCCTTTTCTTTATCCTGATTTAAGCTATATATATATAGGCATCTGTTAGTCTCATGAGAGCATGGATTTGTGCCTTGGAAGGTTTCCAGGGCGCAGGCCTGGGCAAGGGTTGTATGGAAAACCAACGTTGTCCAAGGGAAGGGCATTAGGACCCATACAGCTTCGCACCGGTGTCACCTGAGCAATGTGTGGTTAAGTGCACACACGCTACCTCAGCCAAGGCTCGAACTAGCGACCTTCAAATCACTAGACGAACGCCTTATCCGCTTGGCCACGCACCAGCAATTTAAGCTTTAGACGGATCAAATCATATCGGGATATTAACTCTGTGATTTTACGGTTACTGTTCCTGTTGGGAGATCCTTAATTCTCCCTTCTCGGTGACATGACAGCAAATGCCCCGTTCCCACAATGAACACTCAGTACCCTGAAACACTCCAAGACACCGCTGAGCACCAGAGAGCCTCAGTTTTCAATGCATGCTCACAGTGCGAGTCTGGGGTCCTGTCCAAACGAGGTTGGGCTGTAAATACTGAGACCGCAGAGCGGGATTCCAGCCACACGCCCGCAGTGGGCGAATGAAAAGCTGGGCCGCGGTGTCACCTAGTGGGAAGCTTCGGAACTGCAGGTAGGAGAATCACTGACTAATGTGGAAAGTGCAGTCCAGTGAAATACACAAAATAAACTATAGATTGCAGTAAGTTATAAATTAAGTAAGTAGTTAAAAAGAGAACAAAATAGTGAGGTAGTATTCTTGGGTTCATTGTCCCTTCCGAAATCTTCCGGCGGACGGGGGGAGGGGGAGAGCTGTTCCTAAGATGTTGAGTGTACGTCTTCGGGCTTCTGTTCCTCTTCGCCGATGGTAGTAATGAGAAGCGAACATGTCCCGCACGGTGAGGGTCCTCAGTAATGGGTGCCGCCTTTTGAAGATGTCCTCGATGCTGGGAGGTTAGTCCCCATGTTGGAGCTGGCTGAGTTTACGACTTCCTGCAGCTTTTTTCCCTGTCGTATGCGGCGGCCCCTCCAGACAATGTTCCCCACGATACCGATGTAGAAACTTGAAAGCGTCTTTGATGTCATACCAAGTCTCCTCAAACTCCTAGCGAAATATAAGCTGCTGCCGTGCCGCGCTTTCTTGCTAATTGCATCAATATGTCAGCGGTCAGAGAGCTTTCTTCCTTTTAGGGAAGATATGTAAATAGCAGAGAGAAACAGAAAATATGAAATGCTGAAAAGCAGCATTCGTTTCTAACAAAATGGAAAAGTAAAATGTGGAGCTACATTTATTTCTCGTACGTTTGCCTCTTGTGAAAACAGTGTAAGTTTTTAAATTGTGGCTCGTGTTGATGTTAAGGAGGGATATTTGGGTTTGGTTGGGTGTGATAGGGGGTTGTGAGCATACTTACCTGGCAGGGAACCGTCGGTGATCCGGAAGGCCGAGGTTCCAGGACGAGGCTATCCCATTGCACTCCGGGTGTGCTGACGCCTGCGATGTCCCCAAATGCGGGATACTCGACTGCGGAATTTGTGGTAGTGGGGGACTGCGTCCGCGCTCTCCCCTGACATTTTTAGTTAAAGACAGATGAAATATTCCTATGCGACACGGACTCAGCCGGCCAGGTAGCATCTCGACCTTTCACCAGTGTGTGATGATAAATTTGCAGCCCTCAGCACATCAACTGGGTCGTTTTGCAGACATAGAATGTGAATCTCAAATAAATGAAATAAAAGTTCACGGTGCAAGTGACTGAAGTTGTGGAGCAAAATAAAACCAAATGGCTGGAGGAACACAATGGGTTGGGCAGCATCTGTGGAGGTGAGATTACATAGAAACATAGAAAATAGGTGCAGGAGTAGGCCATTCGGCCCTTCGAGCCTGCACCGCCATTTATTATGATCATGGCTGATCATCCAACTCAGAACCCAGCCTTCCCTCCATACCCCCTGACCCCTGTAGCCACAAGGGCCATATCTAACTTCCTTTTAAACATAGCTAATGAACTGGCCTCAACAGTTTGCTGTGGCAGAGAATTCCACAGATTCACCACTCTCTGTGTGAAGAAGTTTTTCCTAACCTCGGTCCTAAAAGGCTTCCCCTCTATCCTCAAACTGTGACCCCTCGTTCTAGACCTCCCCAACATCGGGAACAATCTTCCTGCATCTAGCCTGTCCAATCCCTTTAGGATCTTATACGTTTCAATCAGATCCCCCCTCAATCTTCTAAATTCCAACGAGTACAAGCCCAGTTCATCCAGTCTTTCTTCATATGAAAGACCTGCCATCCCAGGAATCAATCTGGTGAACCTTCTTTGTACTCCCTCTATGGCAAAGATGTCTTTCCTCAGATTAGGGGACCAAAACTGCACACAATACTCCAGGTGTGGTCTCACCAAGGCCTTGTACAACTGCAGTAGTACCTCCCTGCTCCTGTACTCGAATCCTCTCGCTATAAATGCCAGCATACCGTTCGCCTTTTTCACCGCCTGCTGTACCTGCATGCCCACTTTCAATGACTGGTGTATAATGACACCCAGGTCTCGTTGCACCTCCCCTTTTCCTAATCGGCCACCATTCAGATAATAATCTGTTTTCCTATTTTTGCCACCAAAGTGGATAACTTCACATTTATCCACATTAAATTGCATCTGCCATGAGTTTGCCCACTCACCCAACCTATCCAAGTCACCCTGCATCCTCTTAGCATCCTCCTCACTGCTAACACTGCCACCCAGCTTCGTGTCATCCGCAAACTTGGAGATGCTGCATTTAATTCCCTCATCCAAGTCATTGATATATATTGTAAACAACTGGGGTCCCAGCACTGAGCCTTGCGGTACCCCACTAGTCACCGCCTGCCATTCTGAAAAGGTCCCGTTTATTCCCACTCTTTGCTTCCTGTCTGCTAACCAATTCTCCACCCACACCAATACCTTACCCCCAATACCGTGTGCTTTAAGTTTGCACACTAATCTCCTATGTGGGACCTTGTCAAAAGCCTTTTGAAAATCCAAATATACCACATCCACTGGTTCTCCCCTATCCACTCTACTAGTTACATCCTCAAAAAATTCTATGAGATTCGTCAGACATGATTTTCCTTTCACAAATCCATGCTGACTTTGTCCGATCATTTCACCGCTTTCCAAATGTGCTGTTATCACATCCTTGATAACTGACTCCAGCAGTTTCCCCACCACTGACGTTAGGCTAACCGGCCTATAATTCCCCGGTTTCTCTCTCCCTCCTTTTTTAAAAAGTGGGGTTACATTAGCCACCCTCCAATCCTCAGGAACTAGTCCAGAATCTAACGAGTTTTGAAAAATTATCACTAATGCATCCACTATTTCTTGGGCCACTTCCTTAAGCACTCTGGGATGCAGACCATCTGGCCCTGGGGATTTATCTGCCTTCAATCCCTTCAATTTACCTAACACCACTTCCCTACTAACATGTATTTCGCTCAGTTCCTCCATCTCACTGGACCCTCTGTCCCTTACTATTTCTGGAAGATTATTTATGTCCTCCTTAGTGAAGACAGAACCAAAGTAATTATTCAATTGGTCTGCCATGTCCTTGCTCCCCATAATCAATTCACCTGTTTCTGTTTGCAGGGGACCTACATTTGTCTTTATCAGTCTTTTCCTTTTTACATATCTATAAAAGCTTTTACAGTCCGTTTTTATGTTCTCTGCCAGTTTTCTCTCATAATCTTTTTTCCCCTTCCTAATTAAGCCCTTTGTCCTCCTCTGCTGAACTCTGAATTTCTCCCAGTCCTCAGGTGAGCCACTTTCTCTGGCTAATTTGTATGCTACTTCTTTGGAATTGATGCTATCCCTAATTTCTCTTGTCAGCCACGGGTGCACTACCTTCCTTGATTTATTCTTTTGCCAAACTGGGATGAACAATTGTTGTAGTTCATCCATGCAACCTTTAAATGCCTGCCATTGCATATCCACCGTCAATCCTTGAAGTGTCATTTGCCAGTCTATCTTAGCTAATTCATGTCTCATACCTTCAAAGTTACCCCTCTTTAAGTTCAGAACCTTTGTTTCTGAATTAACTACGTCACTCTCCATGTTAATGAAGAATTCCACCATATTATGGTCACTCTTACCCAAGGGGCCTCTCACGACAAGATCGCTAATTAACCCTTCCTCATTGCTCAAAACCCAGTCCAGAATAGCCTGCTCTCTAGTCGGTTCCTCGACATGTTGGTTCAAAAAACCATCCCGCATACATTCCAAGAAATCCTCTTCCTCAGCACCTTTACCAATTTGGTTCACCCAGTCTACATGTAGATTGAAGTCACCCATTATAACTGCTGTTCCTTTATTGCACACATTTCTAATTTCCTGTTTAATACCATCTCCGACCTCACTACTACTGTTAGGTGGCCTGTACACAACTCCCACCAGCGTCTTCTGCCCCTTAGTGTTACGCAGCTCTACCCATATCGATTCCACATCTTCCCGGCTTATGCCCTTCCTTTCTATTGCGTTAATCTCTTTTTTAACCAGCAACGCCACCCCACCTCCCCTTCCTTCGTGTCTATCCCTCCTGAATATTGAATATCCCTGAACGTTGAGCTCCCATCCCTGGTCACCCTGGAGCCATGTCTCTGTGATCCCAACTATATCATAATCATTAATAACAATCTGCACTTTCAATTCATCCACCTTATTACGAATGCTCCTTGCATTGACACATAAAGCCTTCAGGCACTCTTTTACAACTCTCTTAGCCCTTTTACATATTCAGATCTTGCATGAAAAACATACAAAGATTAGTTCTTTGTACACGTTTCACTGTCCTAGTGAGCACCACGTCCAGTTTAAACGGTCTGGATCGCAGGGAAGGGAGTCTGATGGCTCACTGAGTCCATTCTGTCTCTGTGTAACAATATTTCACATTAACACATGTCAGCAAATCAGTTAGCATAACGCTATCACAGCGCCAGGGGTTCAATTCCCACTGCTCTCTATAAGGAGTTTGCATGTTCTCCCTACTTTTTTTTACCAAAATATACTTCGTTCAAAAATAAAATTATGTACAGTAAACCATTCAATGTCTGACAATCCCTTTACAAATGTTTCCATTACGGTCTATACATTTCCACACTTTTAGCCACCCACGTGGCACTCTGTTGTATCACCTTTCCACACCATTGTTGAGGGGTATACTCCCCACCACCCGACCCCTCCCACTCCCACGGGTGGAGAAACCTATACCGTGGTTCTTCCCCACCGGGCCCTTGCGGTGGCTGCACCGAGTTTCAGTGCGTCCCTCAGCACGTACCCCTGCAGCCGAGAATGTGCCAGTCGACAGCATTCTTCCACGGACATCTCCATGTGCTGGTAGATCATCAAGTTTCGGGCCGACCAAAGAGCGTCTTTCCCCGAGTTGATGATCTGCCAGCAGCACCGGATATTGGTCTCCGTGTGTGTCCCCGGGAACAGCCCGTAGATCAGAGAGTCCTCTGTTTACGCAGCTGCTGGGGATAAACCGTGACACTAGCCCGTCCACCCTCCTCCACACCCTCTTTGCGAACTGGCAGTGTGCAAAGAGGTGGGTCGCAGACTCCTCCTCACTGCAGTCCTCCCGTGGGCAGCGGGGTGTGGAGACGACGTTCCGGGCGTACAGGAGGGATCAGACTGGGAGGGCCCCTCTCACTGCCAGCCAGGCGAGGTCCTGGTGCCTGTTGGTGAGACCTGGCGATGAGGCAATTTGCCAGATGAACTGGACGGTCTGCTCAGGGAACCACCCCACTGTGTCCATCACGTCCTTCTCCTGCAGTGTCTGCAGGACATTACGTACCGACCACTGCCTGATGGCCCTGTGGTCAAAGGCGTTCTCCTGGAAGAACTTTTTTACAAAGGACAGGTATGGCGGCAACGACCAGCTGACTGGGGCATTGCGCAGGAGTGGAGCCAGACCTATCCTTCACAGCCAGGGTGACAGGTAGAACCTGGGCACATAGTGGTACTTGGTGCCCACGTATCTGGGTTAAACACACAACCTGATGCACCCACACACGAAGCTGGCCATCAGGGTGAGGGGCGACATTGGGGACGTTCTTGCCCCCATTGTCCAGGGACTTGTGCATGACGGCTCGTCTGACCCGCTCCATCTTGGATCCCCAGATGAATCTGAAGACAGCTCGGGCGATTTCCGAGCTGTAGGAGCGGCGGACGGAACACACCTGCGCCACACCTGAGGACCGAGTTCTTACCCGTTACCCCTATTGCATCATCAGTGGGACGGGAGAGGTTCCGGAGGATTGGAGGGTTTATTCAAAAAAGAGAGTAGAAATAGCCCTGAAAATTATAGACCAGTGAGTCTTACTTCAGTGGTTAGTAAGTTGATGGAAAAGATCCTGAGAAGAAGGATTTATGAACATTTGGAGAGGCATAATATGATTAAGAATAGTCAGCATGGCGTTGTCAAAGGCAGGTTGTGCCTTACAAGCCTGATTGAATTTTTTGAGGATGTGACTAAACACACTGATGAAGGTAGAGCGGTAGATGCAGTGTATATGGATTTTTTTTTAGATTATGAGGACACGTAGTCCTCTTCTATTGTCATTTAGTAATGCATGCATTAAGAAATGATACAATATTTCCTCCGGTGTGACATCACAAAACACAGGACAGACCAAGACTGAAAAAAACTAACAAAACTACATAATTATAACATATAGTTACAACAGTGCAACAATACCATAACTTGATGAAGAAGTCCATGAGCACAGTAAAAGTTCAAAGTCTCTCAAATGTCCCACATCTCACGCAGACGGAGAGAAGAAAGAAAAACTCTCCCTGCCATATCTAACCACGGTCCGACTCTGAGTCATCTGAAAACTTTGAGCTCTGATCAGCTCTCCGACACCGAGTACTGAACGCCATCTCTATCCGAACGATTCGACCTCCTTCTCGGTCGCCAAAAGCAGGCAAGGCTAGGGATTTTGAGGCCTTCCCTCCGAAAGATTCCCCACTGCGCAGTAACGACAGTGGCGAACGAGTGTTTCAGAAATTTTTCCAGATGTTCCTCTGTGCTTTCATGTCCATCTCCATCAAATCAGAATTGTCCACGGCCCCTATTTAACAGATACGATATCATTTTTCATCGGAGGGCTGCGCACACGCGGTGCACTGCTCTCTCTCCTCCCGCCAATTTCAGCAAGGCATTTGATAAGGTACCCCGTGCAAGGCTTATTGAGAAAGTAAGGAGGCATGGAATCCAATGGGACATTGCTTTGTGGATCCAGAACTGGCTTGCACACAGAAGGCGAAGAGTTGTTGTAGACGGGTCATATTCTGCATGGAGGTCGGTGACCAGTGGTGTGCCTCAGGGATCTGTTTTGAGACCCCCTCCTCATTGTGATTTTTATAAATGACCTGGATGAGAGGGTGGAGGGATGGGCTAGTAAATTTGCTGATGACGCAAAGGTTGGGAGTATCGTGGAGGGCTGTCTGAGGTTACAGCGGGACATTGATAGAATGCAAAACTGGGCTGAGAAGTGGCAGATGGAGTTCAACCCAGATAAGTGTGAGGTGGTTCACTTTGGTAGGTCAAAGATGGTGGCAGAATAGAGCATTAATGGTAAGACTCTTGGCAGTGTGGAGGAACAGAGGGATCTTGGGGTCCGAGTCCACAGGACATTCAAAGTTGCTGCGCAGGTTGACTCTATGGTTAAGAAGGCATATGATGCATTAGCTTTTATCAACCGTGGGATTGAGTTTAAGTGCCAAGAGGTAATGTTGCAGCTATATATGACTCTCGTCAGAACCCAGTTGGAGTACTGTGCTTAGTTCTGGTCAACTCACTACAGTAAGGATGTGGAAACTATAGAAAAGGTACAGGGGAGATTTACAAGGACGTTGCCTGGATTGGGGAGCATGTCTTATGAGAATAGGTTGAATGAACTTGGCCTTTTCTCCTTGGAGCGACGGAGAATGAGAGGTGACCTGATAGAAGTGTATAAGAAAATGAGAGGCTTTGATCTTGTGGATAGTCAGCGGCTTTTTCCCAGGGCTGAAATGGCTAACAAGATGGGGTACAGTTTTAAGGTGATTGGAAGTAGGTACAGAGGAGATGTCAGGGGTAAGTTTTTTATGCTAAGAGTGGTGAATGTGTGGAATGGGCTGCCAGTGATGGCGGTGGAGGCGGATACAATAGGGTCTTTTAAGAGACTCCTGGATAGGTACATGGAGTTTAGAAGAATAGAGGGATATGGGTTACCCTAGGTAATTTCTAAAGTAAGTAAATGTTCAGCACAGCATTGTGGGCCAGAGGGCCTGTATTGTGCTGTAGGTTTTCTATGTTTCTATGTATTGGTTTCCTCCAGGTACTTTGGTTTTCTCCCACATTCCGAAGTCATATGAGTTAGGAGGTTAACTGGTCACGGGTGTAATGTAATTGGGCAGTGAGGGCTAGTGTGCCAGAAGTGCATGTTTCAGCGCTATATCTCGAAATTAAATAAATAAACAAACCTTCTCCCCAATAGCCCAGTAAATCTTTCCTGTTTGTAGCTTCCAAACACAGCTACAGTTTACAAAGATTCATAATTGGAAAAAAAACCACAACATATTAAACAACAGAATGGCCATATTTTAATATTATTAATTAAACACTTCATCTTGAGAACCTCTAACATACACTCAGTGACTTTATTAGAAACATCTGCTTGTTAATGCAAATATCTGGACACAGTTTAAGTTTATTTTTAATTGTCATTCAACCATACAGAAATCCTATACTGTATCTATGAATACAGTCAAACAAAACAACATTACTCTAGGACCAAGATGCAAAACACAGTACCAACAGTCAAACACAGTACAAGGCACATTTAGAACATATAAGATAGAAGTAAAACAGTTACACAAAAAATATGTCTAAGTCCCTGACTCCGTGAATGTTGCAACAGTCTGCAGTCGAACCCAACACAGCTTGTCTTCTGCCAAGTGAACACTGGAGGGCAGCACTGAATCCAATGCCCCTCTGCTGGAATACTGCAAACAGGCGACACCATGACTTGAGGCCAAGCCCTTACTGCAAACATGGCTATCTCCCCCACTGTCTGCTCCTGCCTTTTGCCAATAAACCAGAAAACTAGACTTGCAACATTCCACATTACCAATGTCCAGCAGAGTGTTGCGATCACAAGAATCTAACTACGACAAAAACTCATTGTTAGATTGCATACCACCTACACACAGCAATTCCAAGGCCTCGCCAGCAACATGGTGTGCACCAAGTCCTGCTCCTTCAGTTTCTCCACCAATGAACAACTCACTGATGGGGTAGAACTGCATTACTTTAAGTTCTTAATGTCTAGAACATCTTGCAATCGTAACAAAAGGTTTTAAAAAGACAATGATACATGCGATAGAAAAGAGGGATGTGGGAATACAGATCATAAATTTTTTGATAGTAGGATAGTATTGAGTGCAGTTTTGGGTGCCTACCTACGGGAAAGATGAAAATAAGATTGAAAGAATGCAGAGAAAATTTACAAAGATTCTTGCCAGACTTGAGTTATAGGAAAAGGTTGAATAGGTTGGGAATTTATTACCTGGAACGTACAAGATTGGGGGAGATATGTTAGAGGTGTGAAAAAGTATGAGGGTTATAGATAGGGTAAATACAAGAAGGCTTTTTCCACAGAGGTCGGATGACACTAAAGCTAGGGAGTCATCGGTTAAGGGTGAATGGTGAAATGAGTGGGAACTTCTTCACTCAAAGGGTGGTGAGAATGTGGAACAAGCTCCCAATTTGTGGTGGATGTGGGTATAGTTTCAACATTTGAGAGAAATTTGGATAGGTCTGTGGATTGGAGGGTATTCAGGGCTATGGTCTAAGTGCAGGTCCATGGGAATAGGCAACTGAATGGTTCAGCTTGGACTAGATGGGCTGAGCCACTGTTTCTGTGTTACAGTGTTCTGTGGCTCTATCTAATCAGCCAATCATGTAGCAGCATGACAATGCATAAAAGCATGCAGAAATGGTCAAGAGGTTCAGTTGATTTTCAGACCAAACATGAGAATAGGGATGAAGTGTGATTGAAGTGACTTTGAATGTGCAATGATTGTTGGTGCCAGACAGGGTTGTTTGAGTATTTCAGACACTACTGATCTGCTGGGATTTTCACGCACAACAGTTGCTAGAGCCTACAGGGAACGGTGCGAGAAACAAAAGCATCCTGTGGGCAAAAATGCCTTGTTCATGAGGGAGGTCAAAGAAGAATGGCCAGATTGCTTCAAGTTGACAGGAAGGTGACAGCAACTCAAATAACCATGTGTTACAAAAGTGGTGTGCAGAAGAGCATCTCTGAATGCACAACACATTGAACCTTGAAATGGATGGGCTACAGCAGCAGACCACCATGAACATACACTCAGTCGCCACTTTATTGGGTATTTCCTGTACCCAATAGAAGCTACCTATCAAAGTGAAAGCTGAGTGCATATTAATGACTAGGCCGATTAATAAGTTTGCAAATGACACCACTAATGGAGGTGTAATGGGCAGCTGCCAATGTTGTCTCAGATATAACAGGATCTCGCTCAACCAAGAAAGCGAGCAAATAAATGCCAGGTGAAACTTAATTTGGATAAATGCGAAGTGATACATTTTGAGAAGATAAGCCAGGGCAGGACTTACCCAGTGAACGACTGGGCCTTGGGGAGTGTTGTAGAACAGAGACCTAGGGATAGAGGTACATGGTTTCCTGAAAGGCCTGACATAGATAGTCACCACTTATGAGTAGTGACACAAATGGTCACACACTCAACATTTCAGGAACAGCTTCTTCCCCTCTTTGGAGCAAATGAGTGGTGAGTTGATACACATGTACAAGATGTTAAGAGACTCTCCCTGCGCAGAAATGGTGAATACATGGGGCCATAGAATTAAGGTGATTGGAGGAAAGTATAGGGTGGGGAGGGGGAATGTCAAAAGTGTGTTTTTAAAGAAAGTTATGGGTGTGCGGAATGTCCTGCCAAGTGTGGTGATAGAAACACGTACATTAGTGACATTTAAGGATCTCTCAGATAGGCACATGAGTGATAGAAAAATTGAATTCTGTTTGTATAGTAGGTTATAAGTATGGGACAACATTATGGGCTGAAGAGCAGATGTTCTATGTATAAGGATGCTGCCTGAATTAGAGTGCATGGGCTTAAATGATATATGGAGAAGTTGAACCAATGAGAGTTGTTTTCTCTAGAGCAGCAGAGGCTGAGAGGAAACTTATTTATTAAGTTTACAAGAGGCACAAATCAAACAGATATCTGGTATCTTTTCTCCCCAGGGTCAAAAAGTCGAGTGCATTTAGATGAGACGGGAAGGTTAGAGGTGGCGTGCAGTGTGAGTTTAAAGGGTAGTAGGGTAGGGATTCCAGTGACGTCATCGTCCAGAATGGCAGCTTAAATCAACAGCTCCTCCGGAAAAACGCATCCTTTGCCCCGTTAATCCATCAAATATAAGATCTTTCGAAAATATCTGAATTGATAAAGGGGGCAAGAATGGGGAAAAAAGATCTGCTTGGGAAATAGTAAGAGAACCGACGAGAAAGCAGGGGACAGGAACAGGACGAGAGAAGGATATTAGATAAAGACTGTGAGTTCTCCGAGGACAGCCCTCACCTCCTCCAGAAGAGTCATAAGGTTTGGCTAACTTTGAAAGTGCTGATAAAATAAACATAAGCAAAAATTGACGGTGATATACCTATATCGAGAAATATGTATTATAATGTGGATTTTATATTACTCAATTTTTTTAACTCATTCATTCATTCCTTTCTCCCCACCTAAATGAGAATATATACATGGGAGGAATACACAGGGAAATCAGTTATGTGTAATGCACATAGATTTTTTTACTTACTTTTATAGGTACCGCAGCGGGGGGCCCTCAACCCACAGGTAGGAGGGGCTATCCCCCAGGGCTAGACGTTTCTTACAGCTCAACCTAGGGTCATCTAGAGACCCCAGTCTTGGAATCACACCTTCGTTACCTTTTTTTTAATTATTCACATTTCTTGGCTCTTATTTGTTCAGGGAGTAGATCGATTAAGTTATATTCTGCAAATTTCAATGATATACTAACAGATAAATACACATGGCTAAGGACAAAGTAAAATTCATTTCTTTTAATGTCAATGGGCTGTTGAATCCAGTCAAGCGCAGTAAAATTCTATCAAAAATGAAAAAAAGAACAAGCCCATGTAGTATATTTACAGGAAACTCACTTAAGTGATAATGAGCATGGAAAATTAAAGAGAATGGGTTTCACTAATTTGTTTTTCTTCTCATATAAATCAGGACATAGAAGAGGAGTTGCTATTCTCATCTCAAGCAAGCTAAATTTTGAAAAAGTATTCAAAATGGGAGATAAGGAGGGCAGATATATTCTGGTAAGGGGGAATATAGATGGAAATCCAGTTACTTTATTGAATATAAATGCACCTCCAGGAAGTGATATTAGTTTCTTCCAGAAAATTACTAATATTATGGTAACGGAAACAGAAGGTCTCTTGATATGTGGGGGAGATTTAAATTTAAAATGACAACCAAAGTTAGACTCTTCCAATAGAAAAACTTATGAAACAAAGTCCTTACATAAGAAAGTTAACACTCTTTTTGAGGATGTTGGTCTAATTGATATATGGAGGAAGCTTTTCCCCGACAGAAGGGATTACATTCATTATTCTGCCCCCCATTCCGTATATACAAGAATAGACTATTTCATAACATTTGGAAAAGATAGAGACAAAATAGTCACCTGTGGAATTGGGACAATAGATGTGAATGACCATGCACCTATACATTTATCTGTTGATTTTGACCTACAACCAAAGAATATTATTTGGAAACTAAATGCAAGTCTACTCAATGATCCCTATTTTAAGAAACAAATTAAAAAAGAAATTGGTCTTTACTTAGAATTCAATGATAATGGAGAGGTTTCACCTCCCATTCTATGGGATACTCTGAAGGCTGTCTTAAGAGGGAAAATTATAGCGATATCTTCATTTAAGAAAAAAAATAAGGAATAAAACATTAGAGGAATTACAAAATAAGCTGAAGGAACTAGAAAAAAAAACACAAATTGAGTTTGGCACAGTATACACTAGAAGAAACTAAAAAAATTAGGAATGAAATTAATAGTTTGACTACACAAGAAATTAGAAAAAAATTAATGTTTCTGAAACAGAGACACTACGAAAGTGGATCTAAATCTATGAAAATACTAGTGTGGAAACTGAAAAAATTAGGGATCCAAGAACAAAAGTGATAAAAAGAATAAGCTAAGTGATATTCATGAAGCTTTTGAAATATTTTACAAAACTCTATATTCCAAAGTTCCAGGGGGAAACTTAACCCAAATTGACACCTTCCTGAATTCTTTAGAATTACCCACTTTAAACAAAGAACAAAATAGAACGATGACTGCTGACATAACTGAAGCTGAACTAAAAACTGCATTTAGTAGGCTTAAATTAAGCAAGTCACCAGGATCAGATGGATATACGGCAGAGTGGTATGAAGAGTTTAGAAGTGAGTTAATCCCTGTTTTACTCCCCACACTGAACTGGGCCCTGAGAAAAGCACAAATGCCACCCAGCTGGAAGGAGGCGATAATCTCAGCTGTATGGAAAGAAGGCAAGGATAAAATGGAATGTGGGTCATTTAGACCAATATCTGTTCTTAATGTGGATTATAGAATATTTACCTCCATTATGGCCAAATGATTAGAAGAGTTTCTACCGACATTGATACAAAATGATCAGACAGGTTTCATACAACAACGCCAAACACAAGACAATATACGAAGGACACTTGACGTTATGGATCATATAAAAAAATGAAATTGAAGCAAAAGTGATCAACGTGGATGCTGAAAAGGCATTTGATTCGGTTAATTGGAATTTTGTTTATAGAGTTTTACATATATTTGTTCTATGTGACACAATTATTAAAACTATACAGGCACTATACGACAATCCTACTGCCAGGATTAAAATCAATGGATATTTATCTAATAGTTTTACCCTAGAAAGGGGCACGAGACAGGGTTGTGAATAGTCACCGCTACTCTTCGCATTATATCTGGAACCATTTGCTCAATACATCAGACAAAATGAAGATATCAGGGGAATTACTATTAAATGGACAGAGCATAAATTGGCCTGTTACGCGGATGATATTTTGATCTATCTAGGGCAACCAACAGACTCTTTACCTAAATTGATACAATCCTTTGAACAATATGGCCAATTATCAGGATACAAGAGCAACATAGATAAAACCCAACTACTTTCATATAACTATAGCCCATCAAGAGAAATTGAAAGTTGATATACTTGGGCATGGCAAACAGAGTCCGTCAAATATTTGGGCATCATTATGCCAAAAGATTTGGCAAAATTATCAGAGTGCAATTATCAGCCAATATATAAAAAAAATTAAGGAATATATAACAAGGTGGAACCTAATTCCTTTTCTTGGTCCCAGTTCAAGGATTGAATCTATTAAAATGAATATACTGCCCAGACTAATACATCTCTTTCAGACCCTCCCAATAGAGATTAACCAAAATCAATTCAATGAATGAAACAAGATGCTATCAAGATATATATGGCAAGGTAAAAGGCCTCGGGTTCATCTCAAAACTTTGCAATTAGCCAAGGAAAAGGGGGGACGGGGCGTACCTTCTCTTAGAGATTATTATTTTGCAGCACAGTTGAGAGCCGTGATATGCTGGTGCAACCCATCATATGACACTCAATGGAAAAACATTGAGGAGAGGATACTTTCCATTCCCATACAGGCAATTTTGGCTGATAACAACCTACAAAGTTACATAAATAATACTGACAACCCGTGGGTGAAATGAACTCTTAAAATATGGAAAACTATTATAAAATAATATAAACTAGAGAGAGACATTGCAATTCTTAAATGGTGTGCATATGACTCGGATTTTATGCCAAATAAACTGGATGCTAGATTTAAGGACTGGACAGCTAAAGGAATAACAGCTATTTGCAATATAATGAAAGAAGGAACACTTTTCAGTTTTGAAATGCTCAAAGAGAAACACTTGTTAGAAAAGCAATACTTTTACCGGTATTTACAGATGCGACAGTATCAATAGGATGGTTAAAAATGTAACCAAGGCAAGTACATGTCTGACAGAGCTATTTAGAAAAGCATATAATTCAGACAATGGTAGTAATATCATTTCAAGCATGTATAAGGGATTGTCAAATCTTAAAACACATTCGACTTCATATATTAAAACAAAATGGGAGAAGGAAGGCGGGATAATAATATCTGAGGAAGGCTGGACAATAATATGGCGGTATCAATGGAAGTGTACCAGTTCACAGAAATGGAGGGAATTCAGGTGGAAAAACTTGATGAGATATTTTATTACACCCTCTCAGAAATCCTTTATGATAATAACCCCCTGTTTGCTGGAGAAATTGTGGAAATCAAAATGCAAACCATTACAGTATCATATTTTCTGGGAATGCCCTGTTATCAAAGACTATTGGAGTGGGATAAATAATGCCTTACAAGACATCCTTAAATGTGAAATACTCTTTGAGAGTAAGACCATATATTTTGGGTATATACCTCAAGAATGGCTGAAAAGAGATAAATATTTAATGAATGTACTGCTGGTGGCTGGTAAAAAGACCCTTAGCAGGAAATGGTTATCACAGGACAGCCCCACTCTAAATGTATGGATGGAAATTACAATGGACATTTACAAAATGGAGAAGATAACAGCATCTGTAATCATAAGTTGGAACAATTTTATTCATACTGGGAAAAATGGTTTAACTACATAACACCTCATAGGCCTGATTTTATTCTCACAAGTCAATGAATATGTTGTAAAAAAGATCACTCCCTACTATGTACATAGTTTTCTTCTTTCGATTGTTCTTTCTTTCCTCTCCTTTCTATAAGTGTATATCTCAGATAAATATTATGTGGATATTTGTGACAAATATATGATATATATGTGTAGTATCTGAAATACATCGTATGGAAATGTTTGTTTGATGATGAAATTCAATAAAAAATAAATTACAAAAAAATTGTAGGGTAGTGTTCCCACCATGGGAATGCCTGAATAAGGGACATCATTATAACGGAGTGGTTATTTAAAATGGAGGGCGGCAAATCTCTTGGATTCGCTAAGACAATTGCGCTGCTCCAAAGTGGCAATATGAGGTCATTCGTACTCTCAGCTATTAGTCAACCAATAGCTAGGGAAGTGACGACCCCCTCCTGTTGGACTTTTTGAGGTAACCTATTTTTTATTTGTTCTTACTTCTCTTCTAATATTTGTACATCTGTGCACTTCTAATGCTACCGTGACACTGTAATTTCCTTTGGGATCAATAAAGTTTCTATCCAGCCAAGCATGTTGCAGACACTAGATCATTGGTGGGTCCAGTTTTGAAAGCTCAGAGATGGGTTTCGGCCTGAAACGCTTCCATCGATGCTGCCTGGTCTGCTGAGCTCCTTCAGCATATTATGTGTGATTCTCCGATTTCCAGCATCTGCAGATTCTCTCCTGTTTGTAACTTATATTATTACAGACTTTACATAAACTGGTAAAAAATGAAGAGTTGAGGCCTGGGTCGTTTCTACCGTGAACTCACTGAATGGCAGGGCAGGTTTGACGGGGCAGTGGTACACTCCAGATCCTATACGGATTGATTGGTGCGCCCACCAAACTCCCCCCCACCCCCATGTGTTTCCTCCGCCAGGCTGACCTTTGCCCAGTTAGGCTCGTTGGTTGCAAGTCCCAGATTGAACAAGAATGGAATTTTTTTTCTCTCTTTTAGCAAACCCTTTACATATTCCTGATACCGCGCATCCTGTCCATTTGAGTATTCGTGGATCCTTTCCATTCTACTTACAGGGAAAGCCGGGAGTCTTCACCCTCTCAGCCAGGAGGGGATTAAGTTTTAATCACAAGGCATCCTAGGTTGATGAATAGCTAACCCCAAAGTAGACGTAGGCGCACTATGGTCAATTTTTGATTAAGCATTTAAAGACCCTGTTCCCTTTTCATAAAGCAAATTAAGTTTTATTTTGTGTCCAGTTTCACTCTAATTCTGAACTATTCAGTTTGCCACCGACGCTAAATCGACCACCATATTCAGTTTCACTCTGATGCTGAACCCTCCCTCTTTGTTCATTCCCACGCCCACGCGAAGTGAAAACCTTCTTTTATTCGGTTTTTCACTGAGACTGAACATCAACCCACCCGGAAGCTCTGACAGAAACTTCCTCCAGTTTAGGCGGCATTGACTTCTCCACCTGTGTAAAGTGCCCAGAACACTACCGCCATCGCCACCAGCAGCATTGCCGCCCACCCCCCGCCCCCGGCGGAGACGGGCCGCCGTCAGTTGTCTGCCCACCTCCAGCAGGTTCAGGGTCCCAGGACCCCAACTTTGCAGAGCTTCGGAGCCCGGCCAAAAACGGAAGCTGGCGGGTCGAGTTTCCCGGTCCGGGCTCACCCCAGTGTGGAAGGCAGATGGGGGTCGGTATGGAGATGGTCCGGCTGGGTAGCATGTCTCTGTGTGAAGGCGAGACGGGCGGCGTGGAGAGGCTCCGGGACACCTCAGGCCGAGGACTACGGGAAGTCGTGTGCTGACATTGTCGCCGCTTGCTCTGTGTGTGTGCTTGCAACGGGATGCAAGGAGCTGCAGGTATGGTTCAGATGCGAGTCCAGGCGCCACATCTTCCGCCTCTTCCCTTGGGACCGCGACCATCACCATCATAGTCCCCAGGGGGATTCGGTAACATTGCGCATACCGCAGTCCGTTTGTGCCAAATGGTCAGGTCTACTTGTTTGTGTTAACATGCAACAGTAAGGGTCAGATGCTGTGTTGGGGGTCAGTGTAGAGACCCTGGGAGAGGACGAGGCGGGTCGGGGACACACCGAGTCAGTGCGGTACCGAGACCCCGATAGAGGTGGTGGGAAAGTCAGTGCTGCCTTCTGACCACACGCAGAAATAGCGAACAAATCTGTTCCGCCGCTGGAGACCGAGCCCGAGCCCGAGATCGGACCCAACCTCCGGCCCTCCTCACTGTCCACATAAACTGTGAACGATGCAGCGAGCTAACCCGCTGCCTCTTTAAACAAAGGCCCATCACACGTTTATCAACGCCTCACCCTCTCTCCCCCAGTCAGGTCTGCGTGATTACGTCTTGACGTTTGACGCGGGAGAAATTGAAACACCTCCCGTCAGTCCCGTCACATGATAGTTATAGACCAACATCATTAACGTCCCATTTGTGTAAACTTATGATTATAGAGCGGTTGAATTATATTCTGGAAAATAGATATGATATACCATTTTATCAGAGCGGTTTTCGGAAGGGTAGAATGATATTGATTCAGTTTTATGTTTGGAAGATGATATTAGGAAAGCAAAGCTAAATAAAGAAGTTGTGATAGAGTAAGTATTCTTTGATATAGATAAAGTATATGATATGTTATAGAGGAAGGGTCTAAATTATGGAAATTAGGAGTGAGAGGAAGGCTATATAATTTTTTCCCAAGCTTTTTATTTGGACAGTCTGTGCAGGTAAGGGTAGGAAAGTTATATTCGGGCTTCTATGAAATAAAGAATGGGACTCCACAAAGCAGTATTTGTAGCCCTTTATTGTTTAAGATTATGATTAATGAGCTTTAGTATAGGAGTTGGGATGTTGGGATGCAGTATTGTGTACAGTTCTGGTCACCGAATTATGGGAAAGATGTCAACAAAATTGAGATTGTACAGAAAAGATTTACTAGAATGTTACCTGGGTTTCATCTCCTAAATTACAGAGAAAGGTTCAACAAGTTGGGTCTCTATTCTTTGGAGTGTAGAAGGTTGAGGGGGGACTTGATAGAGGTATTTAAAATTATGAGGGGGATAGACAGAGTTGACATGGATAGGCTTTTTCCATTGAGAGTGGGGGAGATTCAAACAAGAGGACATGAGATGAGAGTTAAAGGGCAAAAGTTTAGGGGTAACATTAGGGGGAACTTCTTTACTCAGAGAGTGGTAGCTGTGTGGAACGAGCTTCCAGCAGAAGTGGTTGAGGCAGGTTCGATGTTGTCATTTAAAATAAAATTGGATAGCTATATGGACAGGAAAGGAATGGAGGGTTATGGGCTGAGTGCAGGTCGGTGGGACTAGGTGAGAGTAAGAGTTCGACACGGACTAGAAGGGCTGAGATGGGCTGTTTCCGTACTGTAATTGTTATATGGTTATATGGTTTTGTATATCAGAGGAAAAAATTCAATTTAACTGTATACAGGATACAATTAGCGATTAATAAAGTCGAACAGAGGGTAAATAGATGGGGGAGTTAAACTTTCAGAAGCTAAATCAAGTTCTTTCTTCTTCTTTAGTCTTTTTATTGACTTAAAAAGAGCATATATAGAAACAAGAGGAGAATTATCTCAAATATATATATCAATAACGATACAAACAGAAGGTGAAGTAGACATGATCAAAATCATGCATAGTATTAAACAAATATGTAATATATAATAAAAAAAACTTTCTGATCAGATCTAAACTTTTGAAAAAAAAATTGGAAGAGTAATAAATCAAATCAAATGGAAATATTGAATAAAAAGTTGCAATATTTGCTCAAATTTAAAGGATGTATCATATGTCTGACTTATTTTCTCTAAACTTAAACAGCACATAATGGAGGAAAGCCAAAAAAAAGACAGTAGGTGGATTAGAGTCCTTCCACTTCAATAAAATGGCTCTCCTAACCAATAAAGTTGAAAAGGCTATCATACGTTGAACGGAAACAGATGGCTCTGATGGGATAATCCCAAAGATTTTCATAAGTAAATTAGGTTGTAGGTCCAGATCTAAGACTTTTGATAGCGTTTTAAAAACATCTCTCTAAAAATTATCTCGCTTTATACAAGATCAAAACATATGAGTTAAAGTGGCCACCTCAATATTACATCTGTCACAAATAGGATTAATGTTGGAAAAAATACGTGCTAGTTTATCCTTTGACATATGGGCCCGATGCACTACCTTGAACTGTATCAAGGAATGATGGGCACAAATAGATGAGTTATTAACCAAATGAAAAATTTTGCTCCATTGATTATCTGAAAATGACTCTTGAAATTCTAATTCCCAAGCACGTTTAATTTTATTGTTAGATATAATTTGTAAATTCAATAACGGTTTATAAATTATAGCTATCAACCCTTTTTGAAGTGGTTTAAGCTGAAAGAGAACATTTGTCATATTAGGCAGATAAGCAGAAGGGAAATTTGGCAGCAAACCACGTAAGAAGTTCCTAATTTGTAAATACCTAAAAAAAAGTGTACATTAGATAAATCATATTTATCCAATAACTGAGAAAAAGACATTAAACAATCCCATAAAAACAAATCTGAAAAAGTTGCTATTCCATAAGACCATAAGACAAAGGAGCAGAAGTCGGCCATTTGGCCCATCGAGTCTGCTCTGCCATTTTATCATGAGCTGATCCCTAGGTTTTCCAAATTAAAAAAGCCTTATCCAAAATTGATGGTTTAAAAAAAATAATCTATATGGATATTACTAGAAAGAACAAAATTATTTAACTTATAAAATCTACGAAACTGAAACCAAATTCTTAATGTATGTTTAATAATGGGATTAAAATCTTGTCTACTAATCTTAGAAAACAAAAAGGGAAGAGGGGCTCCCAGTAAAGAGGCCAAAGAGAACCCCTTCACCGAGTTTTCCTCCAAATCCAACCATAAAGGACATTCATGTATGTATGAATAATGAATCCAAAAAGTAATGTATCGAGTATTAATTACCCAATAATACATTCTAAAATTTGGCAAAGCCATACCACCATCCTTTTTAAATTTCTGCAATAAGGGTTTACTCAATCTAGGATTTTTATTATTCCAAATATAAGATTATAGAGTCTATCCTGTCAAAAAAATGTTTTAGGAACAAAGGAAGGAACTGCCTGAAATATATATAAGAATTTCAGTAGGACTATCATTTTAATAGCATTAATTCGACCTATTAATGATAATGTCATAGGTGACTATTTAGAAAGCAATTGTTGGGTGTAATCAATTAATGGGAGAAAATTATATTTATACAGGTCCTTAAAATCTTTAGCAATTTTGATACCAAGATAAGTAAGGTAATTTCTAGCAATACTAAAAGGCACTTGATGATATTGATATGAGTAATTTTAATGTGAAATAACTCACTTTTATGTAAATTTAATTTATATCCAGAAAAACTACTAAATTCAAATAATATAGATAACATAGAAGGAATAGATTTCCTAGGATCTGAAATACAAACTAACGGGTCCCCTGCATACAACGAAACTTTGTGTACTTTGTCCCCTCTCTTAATACAGTACCCTGAACAGTATTAGAATCTCTAAGAGCAATAGCTAAAACAAGTTATATGTTTTACAAAGAGGATCTATAGACATGCACTTAATTTGAAATTATATAGTCAAACTCTTGAAGAAGTGTCGGTGGTAAGATTTCTTGGCATGTGGCTGGATAATAAGCTGACATAGAAGCACCATATCAGTAAAATAATTGATAAATGTAAAGAAACGTTAAATATCCTTAGGTGTCTTTGTGGGTATTCTTGGGGTACTACACAAAAACCCCTGTTTGCTGTATATATTTAGTACTTGATTATGACTGTGTGGCTTATGGATCAGTGTCATTTTCAAATTTAAAATGTTTGGGTGTGATACAAGCTCAGGCTTTAAGATTGTGTTGTGATGCAGTAAGGTAATCTCCTGTTTCAACTTTACTGGTTAAAATGGGTCAATTACCCTAAGGGGTTAGAAGTTGTTGAAGAGTTTTTCGAAAAGCTAAGAGGTTGAAGTTGTTAACATACTGGGTTAAGTTGAGGGGCAGGGGAATGATCACCCTGTTATAAGTGTGTTGGAAGACTGTTGGGAACATCACAAGAAGAGTGTTTTTAGATTGAGGTGGCTGGGTTCTTATCTCACTAGGAATATGGGTTTGTTGGATTTTGTAATTTGTCCCACTGTAGCTTTTTTTGGTAACCCACCCATGATTTTTTCCAATGGCTTTAATTGATTTTAGGTTGCATGATTTAATGAAATCCAAGGACCCTGGTATGCCCGAGAGTCTGTTGGTTCATCAGTACGCTAAGGAAAATTATTGTGATATGTTAACCATTTTTACTGATGGATAAAAAGGTAATTTAACAGGGAATGTCAGTGTGGCTGTTTTTGTATCTGTAACAATAAAGAAATGTCTTACTAACTATTTATCAGTATGTATAGCAGAACTGGTTGCCATCATTCTGGGCTTACAGTGGGTGGAGGAAATCTGTTTATGCAAAGTTATAATTTGTTCAGATTTTTTTTTGATTTTGACTAGTCTTAAAACAGGTCATTCCTGCAGTAGGTCAGATTTACTGCTGGAAGCAGAACAAACTTTATCTCATATTTAAAGTATTGGTCTACATGTTCTCTTTTTATGGGTTCTTGCACACAGAGGTGTTGAGGGGAATGAGCAGGTTGATTGTTTGGCCAAAAAAGCTGTTAAAAGTTCATCTGTGAATATAGACCTTCTACTTAGCAAATCAGAAGCTAAGAGATAGGTGGGGCTAAGAACTGGGGGATCATGGCAAGACTTGGAATAATGGGCATAAAGAGAGACACCTTTACAGAATACACAAAACTGTTGGATTGATGGGAGAAGTGGGCAAGACAAGAAGGGAAGGAATTATATTGACGACTTAGAATTGTGCATACTATGCTTAATTATTCCTTGTATCTTGTTAGAGAACACCACTTTGGGGTGTGTAGGTCTTGTCTTGTCATCATTATGAAACAGTTGAACATATTTTACAATGTGAAGCATATAAGGTTGAAAGAAAGCCAATACAGGCTGTACTACTAGCTTTTTCATTTAAAAACTTTACTAAGTTATGGAAGCGAATTTAATTTGTTGTGGTTTCTCGTTTCTCACAAACGACAAGAAGACGCAGAAAATCCTTCAAGAAGTTTTAAACTTTCATTTGCAAATCAAAGCTGAGACAATCAGAAAGCTAGTAGCTGACTGCCCATCGAGGCTTGTACACAGCATTTTTATAGCAATCTCCTATCTTAGCTACATTATCATATCTAGTCAGCCTGTGATTACATATCATCAATATATCGACTCTCGACTTTCCACTATTGTTTTACTCCCCAACTTAATTATGTCCTAGTTTACATTTTAGACCAGGTGTCTCTTCATCCCTAACCACAGTTATTTCTTAATTAGTCTTGTTGTGACATACTACCACATATTTCATTACTTTACTCGCCACCGTTATCTTTCTACTTGGTTTCATTCTAGTTCTCTTCCTGAATTAATAGTGATTAGGTCAAAAGTCATGGCTACATAGTGAATACCCTCTATTCAGCGAGCAGTGGTTACATAGTAAATATAGAAAATATAATGTGTGCATTCGAGTAAATACTGAAATACTGTTGAGTAAATACTGTAATACATAGAAAATACAATGTATGCATTTACATTTTCCAATATAATCCTCCCTTTGAGACCCACAGGGTCATACAGAGAGAGAGAGAGGACTGAGAGTCTATGCACAAAAGCTCAAATAAAGCCACACATTTACTCCCAAATTTGAGTTAAACTATAGTTTCCTGCGCTTAAGACTCACAGTGTTCTCTCCCTACCTCCCTAGGTCGCTGAGCCAAAAACCCGTCCCTTCGTATCTGAGACAGGGAAAAAGACTCAGGAGCCTTCACAGCCTAATCCCCACATATTTCATCTCTCTCCTGTTTGTCTTGTGTGTCTCGTAAACTGTACGAATACATCATCGGTGTCTCCTTCTCCATAGGGCTCAACCCAACAATTTCCAGGAGCATCGGAAACCGTTTCATTGCAGCACGCACTACAAGCGACTTGAGGTATGGAAGAAAACAGCACAGAATGACCGCACAGCTTAGCAATACAATACCAATGGTTACTGCAATCTTGGTCAGCCATGCTCCCCATCCTCCTAGTCTATTGTTTAACCAGTCAAAGAACTGGTGTCCAAACCCTGCATTTTGTTTAACTTCCTTTCTTAGATTTTTCAGTTTATTCATTGCTCTGGTAAACGATCCCTCTGGACTAGTGTTATTCGGTATAAAAGTACAGCATTGTTCCCCAAACGTTACACAAACTCCTCCTTTTTCTGCCAATAGCCAGTCTAGTACCTGTCTATTTGTTCTTCTTCACCACTTACCTCGGGTGGCCCACCTGACTGTACCTGCGGGACTGCTCGAGTGCAGTGATTGAGATGATACCAGGTGGCGCGTCCTTCCACTTGAACTGCGGTGGGTGATGCTTTGGTTACTGTAAAGGGCCCTTCCCTTCTGGGTTCGTTCCACTTTCTTCGAAACGCTCGCACGTAGACTTGATCGCCTGGTTTGATTGGTCCTTCCCCTTGATCAATCTCTGGCTCTTTCTGTTTCTCCTGTGCATAAATAGACTTATGTATCATAGTTAATTTCTGCATGTATTGTTTTAATTCCAATTCCAATTGTTCCAAACTAGGCCCTTTATACGGTCCTCTCCACTGGGGTACTGGCATGGACCTTCCGGTCAGCATTTCCTGCGGTGTTAGACACGTCATCCGATTAGTCTGCATGCGATAACTCGTTAATGCTAACGGTAGTGCATCGACCCAGTTGAGTTTAGAATCTGCACAGATTTTGTTTAGTTTGGTTTTTAAGGTCCCGTTAATTCTTTCCACCATACCCTGCGACTGAGGGTGATACACACATCTGAATCTTTGCTTTATTCTCAGTGCTCGCAGAACTAACTTGACCACTTTCTGGATGAAAGCTGAACCATTGTCTGAGCTAATTTCTGTCGGTATCCCAAACCTTGGGATCACGTCGTTTGTCAGGAATTTCACCACTGTTCCTGCCCCTTGATCTTTCGAGGGTACTGCCTCTACCCATCTGCTGAATCTGTCGATTACCACCAACATGTATCTTTTCCCTCTTACTGTTTTTTATCATGTCTACATAGTCAATCACTAGGTGTTTAAATGGCCCTTCAGGTACGGGTATATGACCTATTGGGGTTGTAATTCCTTTCCGAACATTATTCTGCACACATACCTCGCACTGTGACAACACATGGTCTACTGAAGTCTGTAAATAAGGCGACCAAAATCCATCCTTTTTTATTTTGCTTATTACTTCCCCCCTTGCACAATGATCCATCCCATGTGCTTCTGAGATCAGGATAGTCAGTAAAGGGGTGGGGGCTACCAGTAGGCCGTCTTCCGTGGTCCATAGGCCTTCTGGGTTCTGCTTGGACCCCCTTTCGTCTCCACAGTGTTTGTTCTGCCAAAGTTGCCTTTCCCTGTATTTCAATTAGGTCCTCTACCATAGGTTCCGGCTCTAGACTTACCTGGGGTGCGATAACAGCGGATGTGCACCCAGACGCTTTCCTGGCTGCTTCATCTGCAGCTTGATTTCCCTTTGTTACTACATCGATTCCTTTTTTATGTGCCTGGCATTTGACTATAGCCAGTGCTTTAGGTTTCATCAGTGCTTTTATTAGATCTAAAATTTGCTGACGTGCTATATGGGATCTCCATTGCTCTTTTTAAAACCTCTCTGTTTCCACACTGCCCCAAACAAATGACACACTCCATGAGCGTATGCTGAATCTGTATAGATATCTACTTTCTCTCCTTCCATCATTTCACACGCTGCCGTCAAAGCTCTGATTTCCGCTAGCTGGGCGGAGCACGGTTGGGGGCCAGCCTCTATTCTGATGACCTTGAAATCTGCATGATCCTGTTGCACTACTGAGAACCCTGCGTGATTCGCATCGTGATCCCCATCGTGATCCCTGTAACAAGAGCCATCTACGAACAGGACCTTTTTATCTTCGTGCTCTAATGGTTCTGATCATAAATCTGCTCTCAATTTAGCGAATGTCATTGTTTTCCCTACACAATCATGGGGTTCTCCTTCATACCCTAAAGGGACATAATCATCTATGTTACTGGTGGTGCACCTCTGTATAGTTATATCAGGAAATGTCAGTAGCATCTGATATGCTGCTATCCTGGCTGGTGTCAATACGAATTTCCCTCTTTCCAGTAATTCTACTACCTTGTGGTGTGTGTACAGAATCACAGGATAGCCCATGGTTACGGATGATGCCTTTGTATATGCATAGTATAGTGCTGCCAATCCCTGGTAACAAGGTGGGTACCCCTGAGCCACGTCATCCAGTTTCGCACTGTAGTACGCTATGGGTTGCTTTGCTTTACCTGTGCCAGTCTCCTGCGTTAGAACTGCAGTGGCATAGCCTTCCTGTCAGTTGGATACATACAGATGAAAGGCCTTCTCGTAGTCAGGCAAAGCTAATGCTGGGGCTGACTGCAATTCCTGCTTTATAGTATTGAAAGCCACTTCTGCCTCCTCATTCCACTGTAGATTACTCTCCAAGCTTGTATGTCCTGCTTCCTTCATTATTTTCCTTAGTGGCGTTACAATTTCAGCATATTCCCCAATCCAATCTGAACTATATCCTGTCAGTCCCAGAAACGTCATCATCTGCCCCACTGTCTGGGGCTTGGGAGGTTTAGTTATAGCCTCAATTTGATCCGGCGCTATCGCCTTCGCTCCCTTGGATATCACTCTACCTAGGTATTCTACCTGTTGCTTGCAAAATTGCAGCTTCTTTCTAGATACCTTATGCCCTCCATGCGCCAGTCTCTCTAAAAGGGTTATGGTATCCTGTTCACACTGTCCCTCAGTTTCGGAGCAAATCAACAAATCATCCACATACTGTATCAATGTACTTTCCAACGATATGCCCTCTAAGTCCGCCTTTAACACTTGATTAAATACGTGTGGTGAGTGTTTAAATCCTTGAGGCATTCTAGTGTAGGTATACTGGTTGCCTCTGTATGTAAATGCAAATAGGTACTGACACTGATCTGCCAGGGGAACGCTGAAAAAAGCCGAACACAAATCAATCACTGAAAAATAGTCTGCCTCTGGTGGAACATTAGTCAAGAGCGTATGTGGGTTGGGAACTGCCGCTGGCCAGTCCTCCATTACCTCATTCACCGCTCGCAAGTCATGCACCAGTCTCCATTTAGATTTATCCGCTTTAAGGACAGGTAACAGCGGGGTATTACATGGGCTGTCTGTCCTTTTAAGTACTCCTGCCTCCAGTAGCTCCTGTATCGTTGGTACTATTCCCTCTTCTGCCTCTGGGTTCAGGGGATATTGTGGTCTCCTGGGTGGAACTGCTCCCTTTTTCAGCTTTATTTCTACCGGACTAGCTGTTCTTATTTTCCCTACATCCGTGTCATGTTGTGACCACAGGATAGATGGTAACCTATCCAGCTTGTTATCTCTCTGCTGGCCTTCCTCCTTTCCCAATAACGTCAGGTGTGGTTGGGGAATTACTTCGACCTCCTTTGCTGTTCCTACAATATCTATATCTACCTCTATTTTAAAGTAGTTGTTGTCTCCCGATACCCACACCTGTGGCATAATTTTCCTCCACACTGCTACGGTTCTAGCGTGCTTTACTAAGGGTCCTAGGTCTTTAGACTGATGTTCCTCATTTACTAGCAGCGTTATGTGGGGCTCAGCTTCCGGTATCCTGTACCATTTCTCCAAGAAGGTATTCCACCTGACTTGCAGGGCTGCCTCTTGTCTCCCAATTATTATAGCTTCTCCTCTTAGGTGCTGCCAGTTACCTGCCTCCTTGTGCCATCTCTCCTCTAACTCTCTGTTCTGAGTTTCGTCAAAAATCACTGTGCAATGTAACTTGGATTTGGGCGCTACAGCCTGGGGCAATATAGCCTGCACGCCCTTTTTCCATTTTTCCCAGGTTTCCCAGATCTGATCTTCTATGTCTCCTATCCAAAAGACATCAGCTTTCTTGACTTCCCGCACAAGTAATTGAGCATTTACTTTTTCCACACTCAACCCACTTCTGGTACATTCTAATTTTAATTCTAGTTTTAATAGGGCATCTCTGCCTAGCAAATTAATCAGAGTTCCTTTGGACACTAATATCGGCAAAACTATTCCTTTGCTGCCCATCCTTAATCTCACTGGAGCTGTACATTGTGTCAACTGTGTTTTTCCCGAGAACCCTACAGTCTTAATAAATTTTCCTGACATGGGAAGCTGAAGGGCATACTGCGGCTGTACGCAAGTATACGTGGCTCCAGTATCTATCATCACTGGTGTCAGCTGCCCTTCTAACACAACCTGAACAATGGGTTCCTCCTCTGCCTCCCTTGTTATCACCGGGTAGTGTCCCTTCCCACCTGGGTTCTCTGGGCACCCCTAATGTCTTGCATAGGGGTTCACGGGTCCATTCAGCCCTGCAGGGTCTGGTCCTTGGCTAGACTGTGGTTCCCCTCTCATTGGTTCCCGCTGGCAAGTGACAGCCCATGGCCTAAGTGGGCAGTCCCTTCTTATGTGTCCTGGCTGGTTACATCCCCAGCACCGTCTCTGTATCTCTCTTTCCTCTTGTTTCCTCACTGGTCCTTCCTGCCCATAACCTCTCTGCCCCCCTCCTTGGGATTTCCAGTACTGTCTGGGCTGCTGTTTAAACTTATCCTGTCCCTGATAGGGCATTTGTGGAAAAGCACCCCCAAAGACGTTTATTATTGGCATGGGGTTTGCTGGGCTCTGTCTTACGGCACGACCGGTCCCTCCATATAATGGTATTTCATTCATTTCAACGGCTGTGCTTAAATCGGTCATTGCTGGCTGCATCTTATTGCCTTTTTCTTTTTCCTTCTTTTTAAGTTCTTCAAGCTGCATTTGTATCAGCTTTCTTTGCACTTCTTCTTGCTGCTCAGTCAACTTTCGTTTGTCTTTTTGATATTTTTCGACCGCATGGACTACGTGGTCCCTGAATTCCTGTGGGGTCATTGACATCAGTCCAACCACTTCCTCAAGTTTAGACTTAACTTGGGAAGGCATCGCATCCAAAACAGCATTTCGGAACATCCAAGTTATAAATGGGTTGCCTTCCACCTCTTGTTCAGTTTCCAGTCTCCACCTTTTCAACTGATTTTCTATGTAGGCTACTGGATTTTCAGTGTCTCCCAGTGGATCCCCTTTCATGGCTTTGGGGTCCATTCTGGGTGGATAGAGCTCCCTGAGGGCCCCCCATACCCTCTGCCTCACTGTGTCAAATCTGGCCCCGTCAATCAGTGTGCTGTCCGCATTCTGTATGCCAGCCGCTTCCATCAACTCTTGTAGTTTGGAGATTCCCATCAGCCTCATCAGCAGCGCCTTCAAATCTCCCATAACCAACATTCGTCCCGTGGTTTCTTCCTCAAAGGCCCTAATCCACTTCCCTGCACCCTCATGTAGGCTGGGCAGGGTGTTTTACAGCCCTTCCAGGTCCTGGGATCCCCAAGGAATATACTGTACTTGTCCCAACCCTTTTACTAACAACGGCATCATTCTCCCTTTCCTTTCCCACATATCCTGACTCTCCTCCTCTCCTGACTCCCCATCTGTTTCTGAGCACGTTTTCACTGGCTGCCACATGATTCTTTCCGGGGTTTCCTTTCTCCCTTGGCCTCCTCGTGGAGTTCTTTCTTTCTGCCTTGAGCTAGCATTTGCTTTGGCCCATCCGAAATCCTCAAACTCTCGTTGTCGTTGGAAATTCAGTCTCCGCTGTAATTCCCTAATCTCTCCCTCTGTTTCTAATATCTGCCTTTTCACTCCCTCTTTTTCCCCTTCAAGGCTCCTGTCTCCTATCCTCTGCCTACACTCTCCCGCACCCTCTCTTTCGCTACTTAACTCTTGCTCTCCAGACAAGTCACCTTCTGCTCTGGCCTGTTCAGTTCCGTGCCCATATAACAAAGATTTCTCTTTATCCCTTTTCGCTTTTAATTCCTGTAACCCTTTGATCTCTTCTACTATTTCCCTTTTCTCCTGTCCTATCTTTGCCCTGTCTTCTTCTGTTACCTTCCGTAGTTCCTCCCCCTCCTTTTCGTGATTCTTTCTTTCCTCCTGGTATCCCAGACTATAATTTCTCCATTTAGATCCACTTTTCCAGTTATCACCGGACACTGCTTAAGGGTTTCTTTCTCTTAATAGGAGGAGGTTTTTCTACGTCTTTCAGGTCTGGGTATAGAGCCGAAGCCGGCTCCCTGTTATGCTTCTCCTTCTCTTTATCAGACTGCTCGTTTCATTTCTCAGTGTCTTTTTTACTTACTATTAATATACCTCCCGTCTTTCTTAACCTTTCTCCCTCCATCCTAAAGAGCTTTAACACTTCCATATCTTGTTCCCCTTTTTTCTCTCTTGGATATATCTTTGGGTTTGTGATTTTTAATTAGCGCTTCCATTTCCTCACATAAGCTTACATCAAACGTTCCTTCTCTTGGCCACTTCGTGACCAGTTCTTTAGTTCTTTTTTCCCATTTCTCTGAAATTTCCGCGATCTTACCTTGACATACCGGGAATTTTCTGCTCAATATTTCTACTGCTGTTCCTTTCTCTGTCATGTTGTTCTCTTTTTCCTTTTTCTATTATGGTATTTTCAGAATCTCACTACTTGCCTACTTAATAGCACTACTTTTCTAACTCTATTTCTATGCCTAGCCTTATGGTTTATCTCACCAGCGTCTGAATTCTCTATCAAACTATCTTTGTCTCTTACTACGTTCTGCCCGTGCAGACCCCTACTTAGGGCGGTATCCACAGAACCTTTTACACCTCGCCTATGCAGACCCTTACACTTCTTAAGGCGGTATTCACGAGGATTTTTAATTCTCCTTCCCTGCCTGTTCAGCCCTTCGTTTCGTGCGAAGCGGTATCCACAGGGATTTACCAACACCACGTGGAATTTTCTTACTTAACTTATTATTACTTTATTCGTACTTACACCCACTGCCGTGTTCTTGATTAATCCTCTGAGCCTCCTTTTATCCCCGATTCTGCCAGATTCTTTGGATCGGAGAGACCCTTTGGCAGTTGCTTCGCACTTCTGAGTCCCCGAGACCCCCCAAAACCAACAGAATTCTTAGTCCGAATTATCGCAAAAAGCGCTCACCTTTTTACTTTGGGTGCACCCTTAATTCTGTTAGCCCCGTGAGGGTCCCCGAGGGACCGGGAAGCGTCCCAATCTGCCGTTCCCTTCCTCGCGGGTCTCTATCCGATTTTGTCGTGGTTTCTCGTTTCTCACAAACGACAAGGAGATGCAGAAAATCCTTCAAGAAGTTTTAAACTTTCATTTGCAAATCAAAGCTGAGACAATCAGAAAGCTAGTAGCTGACTGCCCGTCGAGGCTTGTACACAGCATTTTTTATAGCAATCTCCTAGCTTAGCTACATTATCATATCTAGTCAGCCTGTGATTACATATCATCAATATATCGACTCTCGACTTTCCACTATTGTTTTACTCCCCAACTTAATTATGTCCTAGTTTACATTTTAGACCAGGTGTCTCCTCATCCCTAACCACAGTTATTTCTTAATTAGTCTTGTTGTGACATACTACCACATATTTCATTACCTTACTCGCCACCGTTATCTTTCTACTTGGTTTCATTCTAGTTCTCTTCCTGAATTAATAGTGATTAGGTCAAAAGTCATGGCTACATAGTGAATACCCTCTATTCAGCGAGCAGTGGTTACATAGTAAATATAGAAAATATAATGTGTGCATTCGAGTAAATACTGAAATACTGTTGAGTAAATACTGTAATACATTGAAAATACAATGTATGCGTTTACATTTTCCAATAAATTCACGATAATGTCTTTCATTATTTAAAATCTATAGGATATTTTGGAGTAATTTAGTTTTCATTTGTTAAAGCACTAGTCGGGGTTTATTTCCCAACTCTGTACCACACTCCAGTCCAAAACACAAAATAATCTGCGGATGCTGGGGTCAAAGCGACACTGACAACTCGCTGTTGAGTTCCTCCAGCGTGTTGTGAGTGTTGCACACACTCCTGTCCAGTTGGTGGCGGTAGTGGGCATAAGAAGGGTCAGATGACCAAGATCACGTGATCAGTTCCTGAATGGCTGCGGGGTCGTGGTGCTGGTAAACTTTTCTCTCCGTTCGGATGCAAACTGTTAATGGGAGCAGCTGCGGTTTGATGATGATTTTGTTTCTGCTACCTTTCGTGCTGCTGGTGTTGTCCGTGCCCCTTGTGTATAATGGAGCCGACACACATTTGGACGTGAAAGGGAGCGCTGCATATCCAAGGCCAGACGCAGGTATGCCCCAGTATTTTTTGCGCCGGCTAAAATGGGTGGGATGAGAGTTCGGCCCAAAGTGATCGTTCTTGGTTTGTTATGTTTGTGCATTCTATTTTTAGATGAGAAACTTTTGTGACTCATTCATTAAACTGTCTCTGGTGCTTAGTCATCAGTTTAATGGCAGTGCAGTATACAAATGGAAGCTAGTTGGGGCTGCCTTCACTTTCCTACTCATTTAGAGAAGGGTTGTGATGTTGGGATAGCTTGGTCTCTGGCTATCCATATGATCAGTGCCTCTCATCTTATACACCTCACATGATAGGATGCAAAACTTGGCAGAAAAGTGGCAGATGGAGTTCAACCCAGATAAGTGTGAGGTAGTTCCTTTTGGTAGGTCAAATAGGATGGCAGAATATAGTATTAACGGTAAGACTCTTGGCAGTGTGGAGGATCAGAGGGATCTTGGGGCCTGAGTCCCTAAGACACTCAAAGCAGCTGCACCGGTTGACTCTGCGGTTAAGAAGGCATACGGTGCATTGGCCTTCATCAATCGTGGGATTGAGTTTAGGAGAAGATTGAGGGATGACCTTGTGTATATCTCTCATGATTTTATCTGTCTATATATTGGTTGGACGCATATGGCCTTTTTCCTGGGAAAAGAGAATGGGAAAAAAAAACTAGGTGGATATGTTTAAGCCAAGTGATGAAAGATTGAAAAAATATCTGAGGGACAATTTCACTCAGAGGGTAGTGTGTGTTTGAAATGAGCTGTCGGAGAAAGTGGCTCAGAAGGTACGGTAACATTTAGGGCTTTGGGTAATTACATGAATAGGTGGAGCTTAAAGGAATTATGTATCAAATGTGGGCAAATGAACTTAAATGAATGGGCATCTTAGTTGACATGGACTGGTTGGGCCAAAGGCCAACATGAAAAGGCTCCACGATGCAATGTTCAGCTTGTCACCCGGCTTCCAGACTGCCCTTGCACCCTTTTCCATCTACTTCTTGGATATGGCCCGGGAAGGGGGACTGAGTTGACTCTGTCCCTCTGAGAGGCCTTGTATCCAGATAGTGTTCAGGAGGCATTGGCCGGATCTCCTGAGGAACTGGCAGGAGGTGATGCTGTGGTTGGAGACCCATCTCCTGCCAAAACTTTGAGGCTTTGTTACACTTTGTATATGTTTCTAAACCAGAATTATTCTTTTAAATTTTAGTTTTATGACTTGATTTATAAATTGGTTTATCTTTAATTTCATGCCATTTTAAAATTAAAAATTGATGTAAAGTACATTAAGAAGTTACTGAAATAACATTAAGTGAGGCAGCTGTGACTGCCATTGGATAGCAGAGGTGGTAGGTTCCGGCTGCTGTCTTGGGCAAGGGCAGCAAGCTGAGGGTCTGGTACAGGTTTGTGAAAGCCTGGCAGAGATTAACCTGCAAATGGCTAATTACAAATCCCCACGTTTTCTACAAGTTATAAGAGCAGAATTAGGCCATTTGGTCCATCAAGTCTGTGCTGCCATTCCATTATGGCTGATTTATTATCCCCTCAACCCCATTCTCCTGCTTTTTGCCCATAACATTTGGTGCCATTACTAATCCAGAACCTATCAACCTCTGTTTAAATATATCTCGTGACTTGGCCTCCACATCTGTCTTTGGCAATAAATTCCACAGATTCACCGTCATCTGGCTAAAGAAATTCCTCCTAATCTCTGTTCCATTCGGAGGCTGTACTCTCTGGTTGTAGATTCCCAGGCTATGGAAAGCATCCTCTCCACATCCACTCTATGTAGGCCTTTCAATATGCAATGAGATTCCACTCGCTCTCTTCCTCCCACCGCCTCACCACCACTACCACCAATTGTCCTAAACGGATTCTATTCCTCCCTCCTCTGTTGATTTGTTGGTCTTGTTAGTGTCTCTCCCACTGCCATGACCCTGCTCTGAAGAATTCCATCCTTCAGCATGAAGTTTTCACTTTTCACTCCATTGCTCACATTTTAAATGTCCTTTAGCAGAATCGCTGTAAATGTGTCAATTTACGATTGCTCTCTTTCCATTAGAGAATTCTTCATGCTTCAATCTATCATTGCTGTCATTCCAATTGAGAGTTCTCTCATTTATAATGTCCTTTAGCAGAGTCTCTGTAATGTTCCAATATACAGTAATATTCCCATATGCAAATGTAAAACATTCCGTGGAATATTCATAGCAAGTACTGTGCATACTATATTAGATTAAACTAGACTTTCATTAAATGCTATTGCTGGCTCCTTTTAAATGTCCTCTCATTTTAAATGCCCCTTTGCAGCTTGGATTTTCACTCTGTAACTCTTCCCTGGCACGTCTCGTCCTCCAGCCTGTTTTTTTTTGTCATCCCAAATCTCTGAAATTCCCTGCTGACTTCCCTCAGCTTTGTCCTGAATCTTGCATCATTCCATGCCTCCTTCCATTACTATCCAGTGGCCTTAGCCACTATCCTATTCTTGGTGTTACTTTCTCTGGTACCTTCCCTGGAAGTTTCATGCCAATTGATCAGTGTTCCTTGTAACATTGCATGGTGCCATATACAGTTCATATTAACATTTAGATTTGTGGTGAGCCGCTCCACAGGTAAACTATCTAAAAGGAAGGTCATAGAAATCTTTGTTTGGCCACCAAGAGAATCAACATCTGATTGAAGAGTCTTTTATTCAGTTTATATGTGAGACGAGGTTGTATTCGAGAATTTGAGTTCCTTGAAGTTCTGTAATTAATTATTCATCCTGCGGAGGGCTGTAATACGCCTAGGTGCGTCTAAGCAGCCGGAAATAGAAGAAGAATCCAGACCTTTTTGTCATAACCAGTCCTAGCTGACTCATTGCCCACGCAATATACTGTGTGGCTCCCACTATTTTCCCAATTTCCTGTATTTGGCCCATATTCCGGTAAGCTCTGCCTCTCCATGTACACCTATATCCAAGTGCCCCTTAAATGACACTATTGCAGACATCCCACCTCTTCTGAAAGTTCCGGGAGTCTCCCGTATATTAATAGTGGCTCCCTGATGCCCGCAAATTATATACAATATCACGGAAATCAATTTTTTTGAGAGTGAGCAAGCGAGAGAGTGAGAGAGCAAGCGAGGAAGAAAGAAAGCGAGAAAGTGAGCAAGAGAGCACGCGAGAGAGAGAGAGAGAGAGAGCGTGCGCGCCATGGCAGAGTGTTCCAAAAAAAGAAAATATAAAACGTACCTCACCCCAGACTACACTAAAGTGTACCCCTGCCTAATAGGGGTCAAAAATAATGACAGTGTTGCTCGCTGCACTGTTTGCAACAGTGACTTTTCTATTGCCCATGGTGGGTCAAGACTGGAAAAGACATGTTGAGGTGAGTTTAACAGGTGTCATTCGTTCATTAGCATAGCTAACGTTATTTAAACTAGCTGGCTAGCTGCTAAGGAGCTACTCTATTGCAGACATCCCACCTCTCCCGGAAGTCTCCCGCAAATTGATGGTGCTACCTCCCTGAAATCAGTTTTTGCAGGGTGGGATGTCTGCTATTGTATCTGCCTCAACCACTTTCTCTGGCAGCTCATTCCATGTATTCACCACCCTTTGTGTGGAAAAAGTTGTCTCTCAGATTGCCTTTATATCTTTCCCCTCTCACATCAAACCTGTGGCCCCTAATTTTGGACTCTCCTACCCTGGGGAAAAGACCATTAACCCTTCACCTTATCTATGCCCTTCATAAATTCAAATGCGTATGTGAGGTCACCCTTCATTCTTCTGTGTTCCAAGGAATGAGGAACAGCCTGGTCATCTCCCTCTAACTCGAACCCTCTAGTCTCAGCAACATCCTTGTAAATCTTCTCCTTATGCTGTCCAGTTTAACCACATCTTTCCTGTTGCAAGATGACCAAAACTGGACACAACCCTCCAGCTTGTAGAACTGCAACATTACATCTGCTCCCACACTCAGTGCTCTGTCTGATGAAGGCCAGTATGCTAAACACCTTTTTTCATCACGCTCTCTGCCTGTGTTTTTGCTTTCAATAAACTATGCACTTGACCTCTGTCTCATTACACCCCCATTCGTAGTACAAGACTTTACAAAGTGCGTCACCTCATACTTATCTGTATTGAAATCCATTTGCCACTCTTCTGGCCAGTTCCCCAACTGATCAAGGGAAGGTATATGAGAATCTTCTCTTTTGAGACACGGGCGGTATTATTTTTCTAACTGTCCTGTGATGAAGAGTGATTGAATTACTGTTTGTAAATCAGGAGGAGAGCCGTACTGGCCTTCAAGAGCAGAGTGATTGGTTTGCTTCAGTGGCATCTGCTCCATACTTGACAATTAAGGTTGAAAATAACATTGGTCTAATATGTGCAACTGGTCTCTCACCAGCAATGCAACCCCAGCAAATTCACAGGTGAAGTGCCGCCTCACCCGGACGGGCTGTTTAGCTCCCAGAATGGAGGTGAGGGAGGGGTAGCACTTTGGCCGCTTGCAAGGATGTGCCATGAGGAAGATTAGTGGGGAGGGACGAATGGACAATGGAATCACAGAGGGAGTGATCCCCGCAGAAAGTGTGTGTGGGGTGTTGGGGGAAGGTAAAGATATGTTTAGTGGTAGGATCCCTTTCGAGCGGAGGAAGTTGTGGAGAATGATGTGTTAGATACAGAAGCTCACGGGAGGTAGGTAAGGACAAGAGTAACCCTACCACTGGTTAAGTTGGTGGGAAGATGGGGAGATAGATGAAGGTAGGTGGGTGGGGGAGAGGAATAATGTGATGGGCGGAAAAGGTAAAGGGCTGAATAAGAAGGAATCTGATAGGAGAGCAGAGCGGGCCATTGGAGAAGGGGTTGGGGATAGGCAGGTGAAGAGAAGGGGTAAGTGGGAAAACAGTATGCGGAATAGAAAAAGGGAAAGGGGGAGCGAGGAGGAATTACCAGGTTAGACAAGTTAATGTTCTGGTTGGAGTTAATCCAGATAGAACATGAAGTGTTCCTCCTCCAATCTTCAAAAGGCCGCTTCGTGGTGATAGTGGAGGCTATGGATCGACATGTCGGAGTGGGAAGTGAGATTAAATTGGATTGCCATTGGGAAACCCTGCCTGTTGTGCATGGAGCGATGGAGACTGAAAGGTTCCTCAGAAGCTGCTTGTCTCACTGCACACTTCCAGCTTGTTGTTCCTGAAAGATAACCTGCATGGAATCAGACCGTTTCCTCAAATGAGTCCATGCCCACCAGTGGGCACCCATCCACGTTAATCCCATCGCCCAGCACTTGGTATGTGGCCTTCTTGCCCAAGTGCTCATCTGCACATGAATTGGAATGGTTTGTTATTGCCCCATGTAATCAGTGCAAAGCTTGTCTTTCATAGTTTTCGTCCAGATCAATTTATTAGACGGTGTGTTGAGGAAGCACCAGGGTAAACTTTAACAGATTGCAGGATGAAGTGCAATAACTACAGAGAAAACGCACTGTAGGTAGACAACATGGTGCAAGATGATAACAAGGTAGATAGAAGTCAAGAGTCCAATGCTAGGAAACCATTGAATAGTCTTATAACTGCAGGTAGAAGCTGTCTTTAACACATGCTGAGCTCGTCGGCTTCATCAACTTTGCCTCCAACTTCCACCCTGCCCTTAAATTTACCTGGTCTATTTCCGATACTTCCTTCCCATTGCTAGATCTCATTCTCTAACTCTGGAGATAGCTTACCTACTGATGTCTATTACAAACCCACGGACTCTCACAGCTACCTAGACTATACCTCTTCCCATGCTGTTAGTTGTAAAAATGCCATCCCCTTCTCTCATGTCCTCTGTTTCCACTGCATCTGCTCTCCGGATGAGGTTTTTCAATGCAGAACTAAGAAGGTGTCTTCCTCCTTCAAAGAAAGACTCTTTCCTTCCTCCACCAATAACACTGCCATTTCGCACACGTCTGCCCTCACCCCATCCTCCTGCCACCACACCAGGGATGGGGTTCCTCTTGTCCTCTCCTACCACCCCACCAACCTCTGCATCCAGCACATAATTCTACACAACTTCCACCATCTCCAATGGGATCCCACCACCAAGCACATCTTTCCCTCCCCCGCACTCTTTGCTTTCTGCAGGTATCACTCCCTACATGACTCCCTTGTTCATTCGTCCTTCCCCACTGACTTCCCTACCCTTGCAAGAGGAACAAGTCCTACACCTGCCCCTATACCTCCTGAATCACTACCATTCAGGACCCTAAACAGTCCTTCCAGGTAAGGTGACACTTCACCTGTGAGTCTGTTGGGGTTATATACTGTGTCCAGTGCTCCCGCTGTGGCGTCCTATATATCAGTGAGACCTGATGTAGATTGGAAGACCGCTTCGCCTAGCATTTATGCTCCATCTGCCAGAAGAAGCAGGATCTCCAAGTGGCCATCTATTTTAATTCCACTTCCCATTCCCATTCCGAAATGTCAATCCATAGCCTCCTGTACAGTCATGATGAGGCCACACTCAAGTTGGAGGAACAACACCTTATATTCTGTCCTCCAAACTGATGGCACGAACATTGATTTCTCAAACTTCAGGTAATGCCCCCACATCACCATAACCCATCCCCTTTTCCTTCTCTGGTCTTGTCTCCTTGCCTGCCCATCGCCTCCCTCTGGTGCTCTTCCCCCTTTTCTTTCTTCCATGGGCTTTCTTTTTTTATATATCCTATCAGATTCCCCCTTCTTCAACCCTGTAACTCTTTCACCAATCAACTTCCCAGCTCTTTACTTCATCCCTTCCCCCTTCCCAGTTTCACCTATCACCTTGTGTTTTTCTCTCTCTCTCTCTCCTGTACATTGTACTTTTTTTTTCCATAGATGCTGCCTGATCTGCTGAGTTCCCCCAGCATTTTGTGTGTGTTGCTTGGATTTCCAGCATCTGGAGATCTTCTCTTGTATTTACAAGGTGTGGTTGGGTTTTTGAGTATGCCTGCTGCTTTACCACAGTGGTGAGAAGGACAGATAATCCAACGTTTGAATGCTGCCAGTGACCCAGCTTCACTTACCCTCGGGAAGTGTATTCCAAATACTACCACACCCTGGTGAAGAAAGCTGCCTCATATTCCCTTTAGATCTTTTCCACATTATCCAAAATCTGTATCTTCTCATTTTAGAAACAGAAAACCTACAGCACAATTTATCTACCTCTTGAATAAGGGAAAGGTTCCTGCAGTTTACTCTGTCTATACCCCTCAATTTTATATACCTCAAGCATGTCCCTTCATAGCCTCCACTCTAGAGAAAACAGACGTAGCTTCTCCACTCTCTGCATAGCGGAACTGCTCCATTTTAAGCAACGTCCTGGTGAGTCCGTTCTACGCCCCTTCCAGCACGGTCACATCAGTTCCATACTCCTGTGTACCTGATTGTTTCAATGCCAGTTACTGGGTCACTTCACAACTGGAATGGAAAATGGAGTTGATACTTTGGCAGCCATTAGCCTGACTGTGAAGGGGTGGATATGACGGAAGTAGATCCTGCTTGGATTGGACTGTAGATGTGCAGTCGTACTGGAAGGGATAGCTCCTGCAAATGCAGTTTAATGCTTACCTAGTTTTGGGATCACATGAATACCAAGGCTGTCATCTGAAACCCGATGGGGGACCAATATGCCTGCGGGCAGGTTTGTTAGAGCTGTTGGGGAGGGTTTAAACGAATTTGGCAAGGGGTGGGAACCAGAGTGAAGGGACTCGGGGTAGGACGGATGGTAAAAAAGCAAAGATAGCGAGCAGCCATACTGTCAGGAAGGGCAGGCAGATGATGGGACAAAGTTGCAGCCAGCAGGGTGAATATCAGTGCATTAGGCATGCAGAATCAAAAAGGGTAGCAAACACGGTACTCATAAAGTGTTATATCTCAATGCACGGAGCATAAGAAATAAGCTGGATGATCGTGTTGCGCTATTACAGATTGTCAGGTATGATGTTGTGGACATCACTGAATCATGGCTGAAGGATGGTTGTAGTTGGAAGCCGAAAGTCCAAGGTTACACATTGTATCGGAGGGATAGGAAGGTAGGGAGAGTGGGTGTCATGGCTCTTCTGGTAAAGAATGGTATCAAATCGGTAGAAAGATGTGACATAGGAACAGAAGATGTTGAATCCTTGTGGGTTGAGTTAAGAAACTGCAAGAGTAAAAGTAAAAGTCTCTGGCAGTTAAATACAGGTCTCCCAACAGTAGCTGGGATGTGGACCATAGATTACGATGGGAAATAGAAAAGGTGTGTCAAAAGGGCAATGTTATGATAGTCATGGGAAGTTTCAACATGCATGTCAATTGCAAAAATCAGGTTGGTAATGGAGCTCAAGAGTGTGAGTTGGTTGAATGCCTACAAGATGTCAAAAGTTTTAAGTTCCTTGGGGTCAATATCACAAGTGACCTGACTTGGTCCAACCAAGCAGAGTTCACTGCCAAGAAGGCCCACCAGCACCTTTACTTCCTGAGAAAACTAAAGAAATTTGGCCTGTCCCCTAAAACTCCTACTAATTTTTATAGATGCACTGTAGAGAGCATTCTTCTGGGGTGCATCACAACCTGGTATGGAAGTTGTCCTGTCCAGGATTGGAAGAAGCTGCAGAAGATCGTGAACACGGCGCATCACATCACACAAACCAATCTCCCGTCCTTGGACTCACTTTACACCGCACGCTGTCGGAGCAGTGCTGCCAGGATAATCAAGGACACGACCCACCCAGCCAACACACTTTTCGGCCCTCTTCCCTCTGGGAGAAAGCTCAGGAGCTTGAAGACTCGTACGGTCAGATTCGGGAACAGCTTCTTTCCAACTGTGATAAGACTGCTGAAAGGATCTGGGCCGTACCCTCCAAATATCCGGACCTGCCTCTCGGTTTTTTTTGCACTACCTTACTTTCCTTTTTTCTATTTTCTATTTATGACTTATAATTTAAATTTTTAATATTTACTAATTTGTACTATTTTTAATATTTAATATTTGTAATCCAGGGAGCAGGAAGCGCAGAATCAAATATCGCTGTGATGATTGTATGTTCTAGTATCAATTGTTTGGCGACAGTAAAGTATAAAGATGGCTTTTTAGAGCAGTTTTTCGTTGAGCCTACTAGGGGATTGGCTATACTGGTTTGGGTGGTTATGTAATGAACCAGAGTTGATTAGGGAGCTACAGGTAAAAGAACTCTTAGGAGGCAGTGATCACAATGATTGAGTTCAACTTGAAATTTGATAGGGAGAAATTAAAGTAGCAGTATTTCACTGGAGTAAAGGGAATTACAGTGGTATGAGAGAGGAGTTGGCCAAAGTAAATTGGAAGGAGATGCTGGCAGGGATGAACAGAGCAGCAATGGCATGATTTTCTGGGAAAAATGAGGAAGGTACAGGGTAGATGTATTCCAAAAACAAAAAAAAAATACTCAAATGGCAAATAGTACAACCATGGCTGAAAAAGGAAGTCAAAACTAATGTAAAAGCAAAAGAGAGGGCTTACAACAAAGCAAAAATTATCAGGAAGGCAAAGGACTGGGAAGGTTTTAAAACCCTACAGAGGGTAACTATAAAAGAATTATTAGGAAGGAAAAGATGAAATATGAAAGCAAGCTAGCAAACAATATCAAAGTGGATAGATAGTAAAAGCTTTTTCAGTATGTAAAAAAAAAAGAGAGCTGAGAGTGGATATAGAACCACTAGAAAATGAGGCTGGAGAAGTAATAACAGGGGACAAGGAGATGACAGATGAAATAAATGAGTATTTTGCATCAGTCTTCATTGTGGAAGACAGTAGCAGTATGCCTGAGGTTGTGTGAAGGAAGAGAAATGGGTGCAGTTACTATTACAAGAGAGAAGGTGCTCAAAAAGCTGAAAGACCTAAAGATACGTTAGTCACCTGGACCTACTGTACTGTAGTCTCTACTGTAGTGCTCTGTGACTCTAGACCCATGTATCTGATCCTAAAGCCCAGTGAGCAGTCCCATAATACCTGCTTGTGTAAAATGCACTCATTTGCTGAGGTTAGGCCACTTGTGCATTATCTAAATATTTTTCTTGTTAATGCAGCATAATTGATTATATTTCTTATCCAAATCAGGTGGAAGGGAAGTAGCGACTGGCAGCTTTGGCTCTTCGATGTTACTGGATCCCAAATTTACAGTCAATCACAGCAAGGAAGAAGTTGTTTGGGAGTGGAAAAATTGGAATAGCACCAAATCTCTGGTTATTTTAGATCACGTCCCTAGTAGACCTTCCATGTTTCCAAGTGAACAGTTCGAACACCGTTTACAGTTCAATATTTCTAATGGCGCGCTGACGATAAATCCACTGGAACGCCGTGATGAAGGAATTTACATCGTATATGTACAGGGAGAAAAGAAGAAAGAAGTAGTTTTGCACGTTTACGGTGAGTTATCTTGCTTATTTGTGATGCTATATGTGAAATACTCATCAAATTGCCTGCCATTGTTTCTGTTTGAGGGTAAGTGGGATATCGGACCTAAAGACCAAAATACGGAAGTTGAATGTAGCTGTTCATTCAGCCAAGGTGGCTATGATACATCTGGCAGCCCACAGGGAAGCCTGCACGGCGAAATGGTCCGGCGTCTATCCCTGGACTGGTGAGGTGCGAGATGAAGAACTGTTGTCTGACCTGAGGGTTGAATTTTGGGGGAGGGGGGTGAAGCGGTAGTGTGGACTGATGGGAAAACTGCGGAATTCAATTGGAGGGAGGATGGATGGTGAGGGGAGAAAGGTGTGCAAATGAAACAGTAGGATTATTGCAGTCTCTGCTGAGCCTCAGTCCCATTCCATTCTCCCCCACCCCACTCTGAAGTATGTCTGTGACAATATACTTGTGAGATCAGCAATGTGTTCTACTTTTCGTGACCCTTATTGCTGAGGCAGAGACTAGGACATTAGTAAGTTGCCTGTGGGGAAGATGAACGGCATTAAGATTGGTGTTTGGGTCTGGAGGATGCTCCAGAAAGAGAGGGAGGAATGAAGACCCAGAGAACTCTGAAAACTATTTTGCATATGAGGAATGAGCATTCGGAGGAAGCTTTCCGGGCAAGTACAATTACAGCGATTAATTGACATTTGTACAGGTACTTGTATTAAAAGGTATGTGGGCCAGATGCAGGAAGTTAGACTAGCGTGGTTAGACATCATGGTCGGCATGGAGGAGTTGAGTTAACGGGCCTGTTTCCATGCTCTATGACGTTGACAAACACTGACAACCTCCTGTTCAGGGGCTGTGTTGAAGCTTTGAGTCAGCTCAAGGTGATGAGGTGGGGTGTGGGGGGCAGCCGGGAAAGTGTGTTAACAGAAAACAGGGGCAAGGAAATTGAAGTGTCCTTGGCATTGCATCTCGGAAGATACCTGGTCTTTAGGAGGATTTAGTGGAATTTGAGGAAGTATCCAACATTTCAGTCGGGCTAGGCAAATCAGGAAGCTGGTAGAAGTTTTCAGAATTCTGAGTGCTATCGGGAGTTGAGAGAGGAAATCCAGCTTGCACTGGCAGCAGGTTTGAGAACCGGAAGCCACAGGGGTACAGTCACTAGCAGCAACATTTCTCATCTCGTTATGCTGAGCATTGCCGCTCCCCGGGGCTGTGTGCCCAGCCTAATACCGTTCACGCTGCTGATGCAGAGTGATTGCGAGATCCAGTTCAAACCGCGTCGTCGAGTTTGCAGATGACACAACAGTGGTTGGCCTATCGGGAACGATGACTAGGAGTATAGAGAGGAAGTGGAGTGGCTGGTGCATTGGTGTAAGAAGATCATGGAGAAGACCAAGGAAATCTTGTGGACTTCAGAAAGATGCAGACAAACCATCCCCCTCTGTGAATACATCACTCCCCATGTAGGGAGAGTTAAGTGCACCAAATTCCTGGGAGTTCACATCAAGGATGACCTCACCTGGTCCCTTAATATCACCTCCCTGAGCAATAAGGCACAGCAGCATCTCTACTTCCTAAGAAGATTGAGGCAAGCCAGGTTCTCCCTCCTCCCCCCACCTCCTCCCTATCTAACTCTGTTTTACAGGAGCACATTTGAGAGTGTCTTGACAAGTTGCATCTCCATTTGGTATGGGAGCAGTCGAGCATCAGACCAGAAGTCCCTACAAAGTACAGTGAGAACAGCTGAGAGGATCATGAGGGTCTCCCTACCAGCCATCAGGGTCATTTATCAGGAGTGCTCTTAGTATTATTGAGGAATCCCCCCCACCCCCCGCATTCATCCAGCATCGTCTTTGACTTTCTACCATCACGCAGGAGACTACGATGCATAAAAGCATGAATGGATAGGATGAAATACTTTCTTCCCCTAGGCCATTAGGTTTCTGAACTCCCTGCCACATTGTATTCAAAATGCCACTGGTTAATCTGTTCCATACCTTACAATATTTAATGTTTTAAATATTGTATCTTGGCTGGACTTGAAAAGGGCTGTTCCCTTTAAAATATTTAAAAATGTTATCCTTGTTTTTATAAGTTATTGTGTGCTATGTGTGTTGTATGCTTTACATCCTGGTTCGGAGAAATGTTGTCTTGTTTTTATATACATTATATGATTATATACTTCATTCATTCATATATATATATATATATATATAGCGAAATGACAAACTTGCCTTGCCAATCCCAAGAAAGCTCTGGACCTTTGTGAACCAGACCTTTAGGTCCACTGTCATTCACATATCGTCATCAAGCACAGGAACAATTCATTTGGCCAACAGTGTCTACACCCGTCTACATTAATCCTGCACTAATCACATTTTACTAATCCCAGTTTACCCTCTCCACATTTGCATCAGCTCCTTATAGGTTTTACCAGTCACCTACAGTCTCTATAAAAAGTATTCACCCCGCCCCCCAGAAGTTTTCATGTTTTATTGTTTTACCACATTGAATCACAGAGGATTTAATTTGTCTTTTTTTTGACACTGATCAACGAAAAATATACGTGTGTCAAAGTAAAAATGGATCTCTACAGAGTGATCTAAACTAATTACAGATATAAAACAAAAAGTAATTGATTGCCCTTTCAAATCAGTATTTAGTAGATGCACCTTTGGCAGCAATTACAGCCTTGAATCTGTATATAGGTCTCTATCCGCTTTGCACATTTGGACACTGCAGTTTTTCCCCATTCCTCTTCACAAAACTGTTCAAGCTCTGTGAGATTGCATGGGGATCGTGAGTGAACAGCCCTTTTCAAGTCCAGCCAAGAATTCTCAGTTGTATGGAGGTCTGGCCTCTGACTTGGCCACTCCAGGGCGATAACTTTGTCGTTTTTAGGCCATGTAAGCCTGTGTAGCTTTGGCTTTATTCTTGGGTTCATTGACTTGCTGGAAAACAAATCTTCTCCCAAGTTGCAGTTCTCTTGGAGACTGCATCAGGTTTTTCTCCAGGATTTCCCTGTATTTTGCTGCATTCATTTTAACCTCTACTTTCACAAGTCTTCAAGAGCCTGTTGCAGTGAAGAATCCCCACAGCACGATGCAGCCACCATCATGCTTCACGGAAGGATGGCGTGTTTTTGATGATGTGTGGTGTTTGCCTTGCACCAAACAGTGTTTAGTCTGATGGCCAAAAAGCTCAATTTTGGTTTCATCAAACCATAGAACCTTCTAACAGCTGACTTCAGAGTCTCCACATGCTCTCGGGTAAACTCTAGCCGAGATTTCACGTGAGTTTTTTTTCAGCAATGGCTTGTCTTTGCCATTCTCCCATAAAGCTGTGACTGGTGAAGCACCCGGGCAACAGTTGTTGTATGCTCAGTCTCTCCCATCTCAGCCACTGAAGCTTGTAGCTCCTCCCAGAGCTGATTCACCAGCAGTTGGACCTTCCAGATACAACTGTATTTTTACTACAATCAGTTGAAACACCCTGACTGCACACAGTGACCTCTGTTTAACTAATGAAGTGATTTCTAAAACCAAATGGCTAGCCAGTGATGATTTGGTGTGTCATATTAAAGGGGGTGAATACCTGCGCAGTCAATTATTGTGTGTTTTATATTTGTAATTAATTTAGATCACTTTGTAGAGATTTGTTTTCACTTTGACACGAGTCGTTTTCTGTTGATCAGTGTCAAAAAAAAACAAATTAAATCCACTGTGATTCAATGTTGTACAACAATAATACATGAAAACTACCAAGGGGGCTGAATACTTTTTCTAGGCACTGTGTACAAGGAGCAATGTAGTGGCCAATTTGACCACCATTAACCTGCTACGTTTCATTGATTTAAATATTAGCTCTATTTGTCATACGTACATCAAAGCATATGGTTAAAATGAGTCATTTGTGTCAATGAGGAACACAGTCCGAGGATGTGTTGGTCATTGACATAAGAGTTGTCATGGTTTTGGCAACATAACATGACCACATCTCTCTAACCATAACCCTTATGTCATTGGAATGTGGGAGGAAACCAGAGCACCCAGAGGAAATCCATGTGGTCAGAGGGAGAACACAAACGCTTTACAGACAGTTGCAGAAAAAGACTGGGACACTCCTGTCTCTCCTGTGTTTCCCTCCCAGTGCCCTGTTACCTGTTCACCCGCTTCCTTCCTCTTTGTTGCAGCTGAAGAGAAATTACAAAATAAATTGACTTTAAAAATGCGCTGCTCGTGTGTAAATTGTAGCACATACAACCATGTTGCATAAAGGCAGCTCATTTTTTCCTGCATATTTGATACAAAGCACCAAGTAAAGTTTTGTCACAAGACTTGGAAGGAGAAAATGGCGACGCGACGCAGCTCGCAGCAGTCACTTCGGTGAATGATATCTGTTACTTGTCAAGTAGGATGCCGTGCACAATCCTGATTTGATGGAGACAGATGTGAGAGCACGGAGGAACATCTGGTGAAACTTCTGAAATGCCGCTGCTACTGTGTGATCTGAAATCTCCCAGAGGGGAAGGCCCCGAGTCATCGGCTTTGCTTGTTGCTCAGCGGCCGGGGCGGGATCAAAGTGCTCGGCAGAAATGCCGCTCGGTGCTCGGCGTCGGAGGGCTGGTCGGAGGCTTGAAGTTTTCAGACGGACTCGGAGTCGGCTGTGGTCGGGTGCTCCAATGCTCCAAGCAAGTTTGCGGCGCTTCCGTCTGCGTGAGATGATGGAGCTATCGGGACTTGAGACTTTTTTTTTACTGTGCCCATGGTCTGCTGTTTATCAAATTACGTTATTGCTTTGCACTGTTGTAACTATATGTTATAATTATGTGGTTTTGTCAGTTAGTCTTGGTTAGTCCTGTGTTTCTGTGATATCTTTCTGGAGGAACATTGTATCATTTTTTAATGCATGCATTTCTAAATGACAATAAATGAGGACTGAGTGTCCTCATAATCTAATCTAAGTAACTGTAGTTCACTAATCTTATTTTCCTCTTTAGAAGAGCTGTCTGACGCTATGATATTGGACAACTTCAGCTCCCTCAGTTCCACCATCCAACTCACCTGTAACGTCAGCGGAGATCCACTTAAGTATCAGTGGCAGTACAATGGAGGGGAAATCTTGGAGCGTCACCAGCTAATGGACGGGAACAGAACTCTTATTGCTTCAAAACGTGACTGTGGAATCTTCACCTGTGTGGCAACCAATCTCGTCAACTCTGTGAGGGCAAATTACACCCTAACTGTTCCTGGTGAGTTTGCTTTACGGATAACAATCTGGGTATATTTCTGTTATCGCTTGCAGTTGATGTAATGTTGAATGCAACTTGAGCAAATCAGCACAACAGCAGCAACACAGATTTGGGGTTTTCAGGATTACAGTTCAGATGGAGATCACTGAGCCCACCAAGTCTAAACGCTCAGTTTCAGGCTCCCCTACCTGCTGTGACCTTATTGATGTACCTCATTATTTTATAAATGTCTCCAACGCTGCCCGCATCTTCCAGGAGAAAGATGCCTAATGTATCTAGCCTCTCCAGTCCCAGTAACAGCCTCATAAATCTTTTTCCCTCTCTTTTCAGTTTAATGACAACCCCTTGCCATACAAATCCTTTTCTTTGAGATACTTATCCAGACCCCTTGAACACTAAAATTAAATCCTTCTCCATTATGACCCCTTAGCAAAGCAGTTCAGACCCTAATCAGTTAGATTCTTCCAACCATCTCCATCCTATGTCATCTTGTTTTTACCCTACCTATCTAATCTATCCATACCCTTCTGTTTTTAAACACTATTATCCATCTGATGTCCTCTATTCTTCCAAGGAGAACAACCCTGTCTTAAATGCACTTAGTCTATTTCTGACACTTTTCTCCCTTTTCTGAATCTCTGGGGATGAACTGTCTACCAATATCTTTTATAAACTTGTCTACTCTTACAGCTATCTTGACTATACTTCTTCCCACCTTGTCATCTGTTAAAATTGCCATTTCCTTTTCTCAGTTCTTTCGTCTCCTCCAAATCTGTTCTCAGGGTGAGGCTTTCATTTCAAATCTGTTCTCAGGGTGAGGCTTTCATTCCAAATCTGTTCTCAAGGTGAGGCTTTCATCTCAAATCTGTTCTCAGGGTGAGGCTTTCATTTCAAATCTGTTCTCAGGGTGAGGCTTTCATTTCAAATCTGTTCTCAGGGTGAGGCTTTCATCTCCAGAACATCAGAGATGCCCTCCGTCTGCAAAGAACATGGTTTCCCTTCCTCTACCATTCACGCTGCCCTCACCTGCATCTCCTCCATTTCCGGACATCTGCACTTACCCCATCTCCTGCCACACGAACAGGGATAGAGCTGGGAGTTCTTGTCCATGCCTACCATCCCAAGAGCCTTCGCATCCAGCACACAGTTCTCTGCAACTTCTGCCATCTTCAATAGGATCCCGCCACCAAATACATCTTTATGCCTAAACCCTCCCACTGCTCTCTGCTTTCTGCAGGGATCACTCTCTCCATGATTATCTTGTCTATTAGTACCTCCCCACTAATCTCCCTCCCTACCGAAAGTGGAAGTAGTGCTACTGTTGCCCATTCACTTCCTCCCTTACATACATTCAGAACCTCAAACAATCCCTCCAGGTGAGGCAGCACTTCACCTCTGAATCTATTGGGGTTGTCTACTCTATTCAGTGCTCCCGATGCGACCTCCTCTACATTGATGAGACCCAGTGTAGATTAGGGGACCACTTTATCGAGCACCTTCACTCCATCTGCAACAAGCAATACTTCCCAGTGGCTAACCATCTGAATTCCAGTCCCTACTCCCATTTCAAGATGTCAGTTCATACCCTCTTCTACTGCCACGGCAAGGCCACTCTCAGATTGGAGGAGCATCACCTCCTATCCTGTCTGGGTAGCCTCCTACCTGATGACATGAAAATCAATTGTTCTAACTTCTGGTAGTTTTCCCCACTCCCTCTTACCTCTTCTTCCTTTCCCCACTTGTTCCCATCTTGCCTCTTCTCCTTTCCTCACTTGCCTATAACCTTCCCCAGTGCTGCTCCTCCTTCCCTTTCTCCCTTTGGCCGATCATTCGCTCCTTTCACATCCTTCCTTCAGCCCTCTACCTTTTCCTCCTTTAACCTCAGGGCCTCTCACTTCATCTCCCACCCACCTGACTTCACCTTCCAGCTTGTACTCCTTCCCCTCCCCCACACTTACTCTGGCTTCTTCCCCGTCCTCTTCAGTCCTGCTGAAGGATCTCAGCCCAGAATATCGACTGTTTATTCTGCTGACCTGAGTTTCTCCAGTATTTTGTATGTATGACTCTGACAAACAGCCAATGTGTAAAAGACACATTGTGCAAGTAAAAGAAATACATAATATTCAGAACGTGAGTTGTGGAGTCCTTGAAAATGAGTCTGTATGTTGTGGAATCAGTTCAGAGTAGTGGAGAGTGGAGTTATCCATGTTGGTTCAAGGGAGACTTATGGTTGTGTGGTCAACCTAAAGCTCTTGTACCTCCTGCCCAATGGTAGTGGTGAGAGGGGAGCATGGCCTGGATAGTGGGGGCCAAGTGGTTAAAGCATTGGACTAGTGACCTGAAGGTTGTGAATTTGAGCCCCAGCAGAGGCAATGTGTTGTGTCCTTGAGCAAGGCACTTAACCACACGTTGCTCTGCAACGACACTGGTGCCAAGCTGTATGGGTCCTAATGCCCTTCCCTTGGACAACATTGGTGTCATGGAGAGGGGAGACTTGCAGCATGGGCAACTGCTGGTCTTCCATACAGCCTTGCCCAGGCCTGCGCCCTGGAGAGTGAAGACTTTCCAGGTGCAGATCCATGGTCTCGCAAGACTAACAGATGATGATGATGGATGCTGCTTTCCTGGGGCAGCGCTCCGTGTAAATGTAGACACAGGCTGTATATGTTGTTCATGCGCTTGCTGAAGCTTGGCCCAAAGTTTTGAACCTCCAACTTTAGAATGTGAAACCTCTTTAGACCATTTCGAACTATTTTCCAGTTTAGGCAGTTGGTGCGAAATCACTCGTCTCCTTTCAGATCTTCATGTTCTGTCTTCAGTCCTGCATTTCTTCACTTTCTTGGTAGGGCAAGTCGTCCTGTTGGCTGCAGACTTTCATTGATTCCATTATGTTTCTTGTGTTTACTATGCCTGCAAGAAAATGAATCTGAGTTGTATATGGTGACATATATGTACTTGGGTTATTAATTTACTTTGAACAAGACCGGACCTGTAGTAGTGTAATTTATCTTCAGAAAAACAAAGCAAGAAATAGTAGAGTCAGGTCTATGCTTTACATAGGACTTTGGATGGTGTTTTGAAATAAGGGCTAGTTCCTTCTTTGACAATTATGAAAATAAGGAGAATGGTCTTGCCTCTTGTTAAGTAATGCATGCAAAAATCTTTCCCCTTCCTCTGTGATTCTTCCGCATCCTTCCACTTCTCTTACTTTGGCATAGTCATCGAACTGTTGGATACTAATAAACATACTCATGGTCGTCTCGTACTCCAACTAGAAATAACAACATTTCAGTGATAATTCTGGCTATTTTGTAGGTTAATTATTAAGTGGTGTGATGCAGTTGCTGCAGTAAAACTGGTTTCTAGAAAATATTCAATTAGCTAAGCTATTAGAAAACTTACTGACTAATTACATGTAGGTGATTATATAAAATTAGAAGCAAACACAGCAAAGTTAATCTACAAGAAAAATAACAATTTTACGCTAATCCAGCATTTGGGGTGTCACAGTACTGTAGAGTTTAGTGTAATGCTATCACAATGCCAGTGACCCAGGTTCATTTCCCACTGCTGTCTGTAAGGCATTTGTATTGCAGGAGTTGATAGCTTTCATGGTCATTTCTCTGGTGCGCTGATAGATTCTTTCAATTTATTTTCATATGCAGGCTTTCTCCCCGAGAACATCGCAATTGTGGTCCTGTTTATCATAGAGCTCGGGGTTTCGCTGTATCGTATCGTGCCAGTGCTTCTTTGCTGCTGGAAAAAGGAATTGGGTAAAGGTATCCATCACTGTATGAATTATATTTAAATATAAACACTCAGTTAACATTGGGCTCTGGAAGGGAAGTTGCTAATGAATAGCGTCAAGTGAATAGGGCGTGGGTTTTTAAAGATAAGCTGATGGAATCTGGGAAGAGATGTAATTCCAACTCCAGGGCAGCAAGGGACATTTCGGAGTTTAGTCCAGTGGATGAAGGGAAGAGAATAGTCACAGGACAGATGAACAGTCTCAGTCAGAGCCATCCATGGGTTCAGTGTACTTTGCAGGGAGATCTCTGGGTGAATGATGGAGACATCAGTGAATTGGGGTTATCATTGCACCTCTGCATAATCTTTGAACAAACAGTTTGCTGGCAACACAGGACGTAGTGATGATTAGTTCAGCGCAGGCGGACCTTGTGATGGTCACTTAAGCCAGTGTTCACACTCAGTCCATTAGACATGAAATGGCTGAGATGGAGGGTAAACCATGGAGAGGGAGTAGGAACCCAAGAATATCAGAAGCAGGAGGTAGCCATTCAGCCTTTGTCTGAACATTTACCTCTCTCAGTTACCAGCCCCAACCCATATCACTGCATTGTGTTAACCTCTAAATCAATCTTTGCCCTAAAGGTAGTTGGTGACAGAATCTCCACAGCCCTTTGGAGAATCGCAAAGGTTACCAAACCTGTTTTTCCACCCGCCTCCCCCCCCCCATCTGTCCTGAATGGCTGAGACCTTATTCTGAGCCTGTCATTCCTCGTTGAAGTTATCCCAGACAGGATTGCCATCAACTCCACTTCATGATAAGCAAGCCCCACTGAATGTTTCATAAGGATCTCCTGCTCTCCTTTTCTGCCATGGAGGTTTATAGGATTAATCTTTAAATGCTGAACCTGAACTCTCTTCCTCTTATCCCACATCTACCCGTTCCTGAGTGGAGGAAACCAGATCTGTACATGTGTTAAAAGTTGGAAGAAATTGCTTTATTAGACTTGATTAGGGATAAATACAGAGAGAAAAACAGTTAATGAATATAGTAAGAGACAATGTACATAATCACCAAGCCAATTTACGCAAGGGACCACAAATATCCACCTGCCTTTTCCAGTCACCCCTCACCCATCTTGATGTCCTTGTGCCTCTGTCTCCAGCTCTTACCACCAGTCACTGCCCAGCCTAAGAGAAGGTTCCCTTTTGCCTAAAGAAACTGTCCCTTTTTATACCATTTCAAGATCTTTTACTCTTAATACTTTCCCATACAAACTTTTCCCCCCCCATTTTCTACTCGGAAAGCTGTAGACTAGTACTCACAATAAATTTCCAAAACATTGCTGAGACTAGTTCCCTTGTGCTTTCTCAAAGCATACACGTTCAGGACTAACTCCCTCCATTTTCTCATATAAGTTTCTATTTTGTTACACATCTTGGCGCATACTGAGGAGGAATTGAATATAACTCTTTCCTTACAGGGCAGCATGTTGATTTCCTTCCTAATCAATGTCCACACCTGTAACTTAATTTCCGGTCATCTGTGCACAAGGGCATTTGGGTCCCTCTGAGCACCAGCATCTTTTATTCTGCCCTTTTCTCCTACCAAGGTGAGAGTGATGATGCAGTGGGAGCAAAGGATTCAGCGATATTGAAGAGGATGTGATCTAACACCTGACTGAGTAGCTTCTGAAGCATGGATACGTGGATATGAATTTCAAAATGTCATGGGAAGGGATTTGAGGAAGAAACTTTTCCAGGAGTAGGATTGAAGATTGGAGTATGGGTGAGGAGCAAATCAAGAAGGCAGCTCGCCACTACATTCTTGCAGAATAGAAAGAGAATCGTAAATGTTGGCCCCACTAGCAACGCCTGAATGAATTAAGAGAAGAAGAGGTGTCCCCTGGATGTAGTGGTGGTGAATTCCTAGGATCTGGTTCACCAGGTATCATTAGGCTCCCTGGACAGCCTTTACTCTTTCTATATTCTGTCCCTTCATTTGGGCAGTTCTTGTAACAGGAGTAACAGTTTGCATGCAGGACCACAACACTGCCCAGTGCCTGTGAGCATCTGGGTTCAATGATGTTGCAACCCTCAGCATCAGAAGAGGCTTCAGGATCAGACATTGAAACTTTAGTGGTACAGCCGGGGTTGGTTATTGTCACTAGTGACAAGACTGTGTCACTAGTGACTGCTACTTGATAATGAGATTACACAAGATACTAAAATGTAAGGTGTTTCCCTCTGTTGTGTTTTGCCCCTCCCTGAACTCCCCTCTCCTCTTTTCTGTCTCTTCTCCCCACCCCCCCGCCCCCCCCCCCCCCCACCAGCCCCTCACGTTGTTGCTGTTGGCTGTGAGATCTTGCTGATTCCTGTGTGGAACCATTTTTCTGCCTTTCACATATTGAATGTTCTCGATTTGTTCCTCTGTAGCCCTGATGAGCAGAAAATGTTTGCTGTTCTTGAATCTTACTGATGTTCTGCTTCTTCTCATTATCTTCATTGCTTTCATATACTGGATTATGGTTAAAGGTAGGTGCACAGATATTATTTACTTGGAAAATAATGATCACTTCTGCACTCAGCAGGGTAACTGGAATGGAATGAGTATCTCAGTACATTGTGAGCTGCTTTACCTGGAACACCAGCACCTGCAGTCCTCAGCCCCACAGCCCTTGTCGGGAGTGGAGTGGGGTGGGTGGTGTTAGGGAAACCTGCTGAAGGATTAAACTTTAATAGCTGAACATCAGTGATTCAGTTCAAAGCTGTTGGTCACAACCAGCGTGGTTTGGCCCAGTATAGATTAGTTTTGTGAGGTCAGACTGGGTGGCAGAAGGCATTTGAAGAAGTTTAAGTTGAAGCTCACGGAACTGAAGGTGTGTTCTAGCCCGGGTTAGATAATTGGTTTAGTGGTGGGATGCAAAGTGTGGGGATAACCTGCAGGAGCTGTGGTTCTAGGATGTGACTAATGCACAGATGATCTGCTGGATGAGCTCAGTGAGTCGAGCAGTGTCTATGGGATGTGTGTGGGAGGGGGAGGGGTTGTTGTTTTGGATCGAAATCTTGCACCGCACTTGGGACATGGCTAATTCCTTACCAAAGAAGATGCTGCTCATTCCGCTGAGTTCTCCCCAGCAGATAGTTAGTTGTTCCAGATTCCAGCATCTGCCATCTCTTGTCTCTTAGGATGTGACTAACGGTGTTCTGCACAGATCTGTGTTGGGGTGTAACTAGTCCCCAGGTTTCAGTGCTGGATGAAGTGTGGTAGGTACAAGCTCATCACCGTGCTGACCACTGATGCAGAGATGGGTGTCATTTTGAACTGTGAACTGCAACAATAACTCCCAGTGACTAATAGATCGAGCACACAGATGAAACTGACCAGAGGGTTTCACTGCAATTTGGCTTGGACTTCAAAAAAAAAAGAAAATTTAAAAACTATTTTAAAAAGAAGTTGAATAGTTAGAAACTATTTTAAAAATAAGTTGAATAGTTAGAAGCAGTTGGAGGCTTAATATTCCTGGAATCTGTATTCATGGATCATTAAAATGTCACAAATAGAGAAAATTGGGTACTGGAATGGTGGTCTTCAAACCCAGAACACTGGAGTATAGGAGGGTAGAAGTTATGCTGCAGCCAAGCAATATCCTGGTTAGACTTCATTGGAGTTGGGAGCAGTTCTGGGCCCAAAAGTGAGAACATTGCATTGTTGGCATCAATGTGCTGACACACTCAGAATGGGAGAGTAATGACTTGGCCATGGGATGAAGGGATGAAGAAGGAATCTGATGGGAAATAAATGCAGCCCAGACATGGTCATTCACATACCTAAAACCAATGCAGAAATCATAATGCTGAGGACTGGGATTACTGCATCTTATTGGTTTGAGTGCTGTTTCAGGAAAGCAGCATCTATCAGCAAGGATCCCCACCATATTGGTTATGCTGTCTTCTCACTGCTGCCATCAGGAAGGAGGTACGGGAGCCTCTGGTCCCACACCACCAGCTTCAGGAACAGTTATTTCCCTTCAACTATCACGCTCTTAAACCAAAGGGTCAATCACCCTACCTACTGATTCCACAGCCTATGAACTCACTTTCAAGGACTCTACAATTCGTGTTCTTGATATTTATTGCTTATTTATTTATTATTTTTTTCTAGTTTTGCATTTACACTTTGGTTGTCTGTCGTGGTGTGCAGATTTTCATTGATTCTGTTATGTGCCTTTGTATTTACTGTGAATCGCCACAAGAAAATAAATCTCACGGTCGTGTGTGGTGACATGTACTTTAATAATAAATTTACTTTGAACTTTTGGGGGAGGGGAGGAGAAGATGGCGACGCGGCGCGACGCAGCGCCCATGGCCGCTCCAAAATGATATCATATTTGTTAAGTAGGGACTGTGACAATCCCGATTTGATGGAGACAGACGTGAGAAGCACGGAGGAACATCTGGAGAAACTTCTGAAATGCCTGCTTCGCTGCCGCTGCTACTGTGCAATTGAGAATCTCCGGAGGGGAAGGCCCCAAATCCACGGCTTTGCCTATTGCCTGTTGCCAGGGCCAGGGTCAAAGCACTCGGCAGAGATGGTGCTCGGTGCTCAGTGTCGGAGGGCTGGTTGGAGGCTCAAAGTTTTTGGACAGACTCGAGAGTCGGCTGTTGTCGGGTGCTTCCAGGGTGCTGCATCGGCAAGTTTGCGGCGCTGGAAGCTCATAGCAGGGAGAGTTTTTTTTCTTTCTTCCTTCTACTGTCTGCGTGAGATGATGGGACTTTCGAGAGACTTTGAGACTTTTTTTTTTACGGTGCCCATGGTCTGTTCTTTATCAAATTACGGTATTGCTTTGCACTGTTGTAACTATATGTTATAATTATGTGGTTTTTGTCAGTTTTTCAGTCTTGATTTGTCTTATGTTTCTGTGATATCGTTCTGGAGGAACATTATATCATTTCTTAATGCATGCATTACTAAATGACAATAAAAGAGGACTGCGTATCCACATAATCTAATCTAATTTCCTTTGAAATACTGTGTGAACTGATTTTGTTTTTCACTTTGCTGCAGGTGTTGCCTTTATATCAGTGTTGGTTCTATGCACCATGTCTGCGCAGCTTCTGGCTTTGATTCTACCATTCATTATTCGGAAGTTAAGTTGCCCATCTATTAAATATCTCCAACAATTTCTCGGTAAGGAGCAGATCATTAAATTATTGAAATTTCCAATCTGATCAATGAAACAATCTCTAACCATCACACCATCTATACTTGTCAGGGGCATGGGACTGGATTTTATACATCGTTGTGGTCATCGCCTCAATCGCGTTCTTTGTGATTTATGGAAACAGTGAGTTTGCTAAGAGCTCTTCATTTCTGTTCTGACATTACAAGCTTCTGATCATCTACACTGAAGTGATCACTCCCAACGATTAAATTCAGATCTGTGATATCTTTGCAAATTCTACTGCCCTAATAACACAGGTGTGACAGTTTTGGTGGTGAACCTTGAATTATCCCACCCAGAGTGGATTCAGTCACCTTGCTTTCATTGCTTCTTCCAAGTGATGCTCAGTGTTGGATCACAAGAGAGGGAATGTGTTGAATGCCTACGAGATGGCTTTTTAGAGCAGCTGGTGCTTGAACCTTCTTGCGGAGAGGCTATCTTAGATTGTGTGTTGTGTAATAACCCAGATCTTATTAGGGAGCTTAACGTGAAGGAACCTTTAGGAGGCAGTGATCATAATATGATTGAATTCATACTGCAATTTGAGAGGGAGAAGCATAAATCACATGTATCAGTATCACAATGGAATAACAGGAGTTACAAAGACATGAGAGAGGAGCTTGCCCAGGTGGGTTGGAGAAGGATACGGGTGGCGATGATGGCAGAGCAGAGGTGGCTGAAGTTTCTGGGGATAGTTCACAAGGCACAGAATGGATATGTCCCACAGAGGAAGAAGTTCTCAAATGGCAGGGATAGGCAACTGTGTTTGACAAAGGAAGTTAAGGACTGTATAAAGCCAAGGAGAGGGCAAATAAGGTAGCAAAAGTGATTGGGAAGCTTTTAAAATCCAACAAAAAGCAACTAAAAATAACAATAAGAAGGGAAAAGATGAAATATGAGGGCAGACTAGCCAATAGTATAAAGCAGAATACCCGAAGTTTTTTCAGTTACATAAAGAGTAAAAGGGAGGTGAGAGTTGATATTGGACCAGTGGAAAACTGTTGGTGAGGTAATGGGGGATAAAGAAATGGCAGATTAACTTAATGGGTACTTTGTATCTGTCTTCATTATGGAAGACATTAGCGGTGTGCCAGAGGTGTTTGAGTTTCAGGGAGCCAGAGTGCTGTTGCTATCACAAAGGAAAAAGTTCCAGGCAAAGGTCTTAAGGTGGATGAGTCACCTGGGCCAGATGGACTACGGGCCAGAGTCCTGAGAGAGGTTGCTGAAGAGATGACAGATGCAGTGGTCATGATGTTTGCAGAATCACTTGATTCTGGCATGGTTCCAGAGAACTGCAAGGTTGCAAATGTCACTTCAATCTTTAAGAAGTGAGGCAGGCCAAAGAAAGGAAATTATTGGCCAGTTATCCTAATGTCAATGGTTGGGAAAATGTTGGAGTTTAATATTAAGGATGAGGTTTCAAGGTACTTGGAGACTAATTGTAACCCTCAGGTTCTGTCGGCTGCATAAGTCTGGGGAAGACAATCTCTGGCCCCGCCAAACGTGTGAAATTGAGGTGCAAAACCTCCTGTTTGTGTGGATGCTACGTGATTTGTTACCCTGTTACAAATCAGTATCATGAAATAACAAACAGTACACCATATGCAATTAAACTATTTAGCTTTATAATTCTTAATTTGACTAAAGGGTTAGTAAAGAAAAACAAAAAGAAAAAGGTCCATTTTAATGGAACAGTGTAATGTGCACAAGTTGGAGCTCATGGTTTCCCTTTCACCAATCCTCCTTCGATTTCTACGGGCTTCGTCGACTCCCGGCTCAACTCCAAGTCCACTCCTTTCTGGTGTCTTCTCTCTCCTCCTCCCACCGAGCAGAAGACCCAGATCACCTGAGTGTCAGGCACACCCCACGGAAACACACTCCACTCACTGAATGACTCACTTTCCAAAGCCCCCGTTATCTCTAACCATAACCCAAACACTGCTTCTACAGAAAGACCATTACATTAGCAGTGAAACCTTTCCCAGGGTGTTAAATGATAAAATAAGCCAAACTCAGCATGGTTTCGGTAAAGGGAAATCTTGCCTGACAAATCTATTGGAGTTTTTCAAGGAAGTAAAAGCAGGGTGGACAAGGGAAAGGCAGTGGATGTCATTTACTTGGATTTTTGGAAAGCGTTTGATAAGGTGCTACACATGAGGCTGCTTAACAAGATGGTGTTACAGGAAAGGTACTGGCCTGGATAGCGGAATGGCTGACAGCCAGGAGGCAGCGAGTGGGAATAAAAGGGGCCTTTTCTGACTGGCTATCGGTGACTAGTGGTGTTCCTCGGGCATTGATATTGAGACCACTACTTTTCACATTGTTTGTCAGTGATTTAGATAATGGAATTGATGGCTTTGTTGCCAAGTTTCTGGATGATACGATGATAGGTGGAGGGGTTGGTACTGCTGAGGAAACAATGCGATGCAGCAGAACTTAGACAAATTGGAAGAATGGGCAAAAAAAGTGGCAGATGGGATACAGTGCTGGGAAATCTATGATAATGTATTTTGGTAAAAGGAGCAATATTGCGGACTATTTAAATGGGGAGAAGGTTCAAACATCAGAGGTGCAGAGGGACTTAACAGTCCTTGTGCAAGACTTCCAGAAGCTTAATTTAGAGGTTGAGTCTCTGGTAAAGAAGGCAAATGCAATGTTGGCATTTATTTCAAGAAGAATAGAATATAAAAACGGGGGGATAACACTGAGTCTTTATAAGACACTTGCCAGGCCGCAGTTGAAGTATTGTCCATAGTTTAGGGCCCCATATCTCAGAAAAGATGTGTTGTTATTGGAGGGAGTCCAGAGGAGGTTCACAAGGATGATTTTGGGCATTAAGGACATGTGAGGAGTGTTTGGCAGCTTTGGGCCTGTACTCGTTGGAACTTAGAAGAATGCGGAGGGGGGAATCTCATTGAAAGCTATCAAATATTGAAAGGACTAGATGGGGTGGATGTGGAAAGGATGTTTCTGATGAGGAGCAGAATCCAGAACTAGAGGGCACAGCCTCAAAATTGAGGGGCGACCCTTTAGAACAGGTAAGGAGGAATGTCTTGTACCTGTGGCATCTAGACTTTTATGTATGTAGAGCAGGCATATTACTTTGTTACTGGATGATTAACAGCAACTAACAGTAACAATCCTACATCAGTTCCTCATTGTCTGTGCAGATTGTACATGAGGTTGTTCTGTAAAGTGCCTTTGGATGGGTTACTACATCCTAAAATCTTTTTTCAGCAGCAGTTAGTCTGATCAATCATTCTAGTTACACCCTCGCCCCACCCTCTATATCTATTACTTCACTTACTACACTGCACTGTAGTATAATGCTGATTTCATTGTAAATACAAGCTGGTGTTTGAGTGCATTTTACTCCTATATAGTTATTGAACATTGTTGTTTTCAGTTGCTTGCCACGCCAACAAGTGCACAGCAAATTTAGAATTTAGTGAATAAAGCTGGTTGTTAATAGAGATATGAGGGGAAGTGGGGGCCCTGTATCAGGTCACTCAATGACTACACCATATCCATTTTCAGATCCAGGATGTGACAGCAGCCCGGAAACCTGGAGAATATTCTTCTTTACAAGGATTTGGACTGCGGTGATTTTCTTATCCGTTGTGGCCCAATACTGTAAGTGTCAAAATTATCAAATCATTCAGCATTTCCATCCTTTCCCCAGGAACTCGGTCTCAGTGAAAACTTTTGCCGGTTCTCACTAGCACTTCAGCTTCTGAAAGGGAGAAGTAGGGAAATCATCAGCTGGTTATCGGGTCTGTCCCGTACTGGCTGCTGGTTATTGGGTCTGTCTCGTACTGGTTGCTGACGTTTGGGTCTGTCCCGTACTGTTTGCTGACGTTCGGGTCTGTCCCGTACTGTTTGCTGACGTTCGGGTCTGTCCCGTACTGTTTGCTGACGTTCGGGTCTGTCCCGTACTGTTTGCTGACGTTCGGGTCTGTCCCGTACTGGTTGCTGACGTTCGGGTCTGTCCCGTACTGGTTGCTGACGTTCGGGTCTGTCCCGTACTGGTTGCTGACGTTCGGGTCTGTCCCGTACTGTTTGCTGACGTTCGGGTCTGTCCCGTACTGGTTGCTGACGTTCGGGTCTGTCCCGTACTGGTTGCTGACGTTCGGGTCTGTCCCGTACTGGTTGCTGACGTTCGAGTCTGTCCCGTACTGGTTGCTGACGTTCGGGTCTGTCCCGTACTGGGTGCTGACGTTCGGGTCTGTCCCGTACTGGGTGCTGACGTTCGGGTCTGTCCCGTACTGGGTGCTGACGTTCGGGTCTGTCCCGTACTGGGTGCTGACGTTCGGGTCTGTCCCGTACTGGTTGCTGACGTTCGGGTCTGTCCCGTACTGGTTGCTGACGTTCGGGTCTGTCCCGTACTGGTTGCTGACGTTCGGAACAGCTCCGGCCTCTATTTCGCTGAATCCTGCTGGACCGTTAGTACAGAGCTGCCTGAATATCCCAACTGGTGGGATATCAGACTTGGGTTTAATATCTCTGCATATGTGGTGAAACTTATTTTGTGCAGCAGTACATTGCAATGCATATTAGTGAAAAAATATATAAATTACGAGAAGAAACCTATATAAACAAATTTGAAAAGTAGTGCAAGAAGAGAACAAAAAAGAAAAAATACTGAGGTAGTTGCATGTTCATTATATATTCAGAAGTCTGATGGCAAAGGGGAAGAAGCTGTTCCTGAATCGTTGAGTGTCTCTCTTCAGGCTCCTGTACAGCCTCCTTAATGGTAGCAACGAGAAGAGGTCATGTTGCATGTTCTAGGTGATGGAGGTCCATTTTAATGATGAATACTGCCCGTTGAGGCATTGCCTTTTGACTGTGTCCTTGATGCTGGGGAGGCTAATGCCCACGATGGAGCTGGTCGAGTTTACAACTTACAGCAGTGTTTTCTGATCCTGTGCAGTGGCTTCCAAACCAGCCAATGATAGAGCCACGCACATAAAAGTTGCTGGTGAACGCAGCAGGCCAGGCAGCATCTATAGGAAGAGATACAGTCGACGTTTCGGGCCGAGACCCTTCATCAGAACTAACTGGGGGAAGAGATAGTAAGAGATTTGAGAGGGGGAGGAGGAGATCCGAAATGATAGGAGAAGACAGGAGGGGGAGGGATGGAGCCAAGAGCTGGACAGGTGATTGGCAAAAGCGATACGAGAGGATCATGGGATGGGAGGGCTAGGGAGAAAGAAAGGGGGGGGGGGGAGCCCAGAGGATGGCCCAGGAGTATAGTGAGAGGGACAGAGGGAGAAAAAGGAGAGAGAGAAAAAAATTAATAATAATAAATAAATAACGGATGGGGTACAAAGGGGAGGTGGGGCATTAGCAGAAGTTAGAGAAGTCAATGTTCATGCCATCAGGTTGGGGGCTACCCAGATGGAATATAAGGTGTTGTTCCTCCAACCTGAGTGTGGCTTCATCTTGACAGTAGAGGAGGCCGTGGATGGACATATCAGAATGGGAATGGGACTTGGAAATAAAATGTGTGGCCACTCGGAGATCCTGCTTTCTCTGGCGGATAGAGCGTAGGTGTTCAGCGAAACGGTCTTCCAGCCTGCGTCGGGACTCGCCAATGTATAGAAGGCCACATCGGGAGCACCGGACACAGTATATCACCCCAGCCGACTCACAGGTGAAGTGAATGATAGAGCCAGCTAGAATGCTCTCCACAGTACATCTGTAGAAATTTGTGAGCGTGTTTGGTAACGTACCAAGTCTCCTCAAACTCCTAATGAAATGTAGCCACCGTCGTGCGTTCTTTGTAACTGCACCGATATGTTGGGCCCAGTATTGATGTTCAGAGATGTGGACTCCCAGGAGCTCGAAGCTGCTCACCCTTTGCAGTGATGAAGACGTGTGTGCATGTGCGTCTGTGTGTGTGTGTGCACTGCCTCAACGACTATCGCCCAGTTGCGCTCACTTCGACAGTGATGAAGTGCTTTGTGAAGACAAATTGCAGTGGGTCCAGGTCCTTGTTTAGGCAGAAGTTGATTTTGGCCGTGACCAAAACTTCCCCTTCATAAAGTACACCATCAATTCCTTGGTCTTACTGATGTTGTTGCAGCACTACCCAACCAGATGATCTAACTCGCTCCTGTAAGCCTCCCCATTGCCATCTGAAATTCTGCTAACACATCGGCAAATTTATAGAGGCCATTTGAGCTGCGCCTAGCCACACGGTTGTGTGTATGGAGATTAGAGCTATGGGCTAAGCATGCATTCTTGAGGTGCACCAGTGTTGATTGTCAGCGACAGAGAGATGATTATTTCCGCACTGACTCATCTAGTGAGGAAGTCGTGGATCCAGTTGCAGAGGGAGGTACAGAGGCCCAGAACTTAGAGCTTGTTGATTAGAACTGAGGGCATGTTGTGTTGAATGCTGAGCTGTAATCAATAAACAGCAGCCTGACACAGGTATTGCTATTGTCCAGGTAATCCAAGGCCAAGTGAGATTGCATCTATTGTGCTGATAGGCAAATTGCAGTGGGTCCAGGTCCTTAGGCAGAAGTTGATTTTGGCCATGACCAACTTCACAAAGCACTTCATCACCGTAGAAGCGAGTGCAACTGGGCAATAGTCGTTGAGGCAGCTCACCTGCTCTTCTTGGGCGCTGGTATGATTATTGCCCTTTTGAAGCATGTGGGAATTTCCAGCTGCTGCAGTGAGAGATTGAAGGTGTCCTTGAACTCTCCTGCCAGTTGGATGTGTTACGTACCCCGTAACTGGGTTGCCAAACCAGCAGAAATGGACCACTTAGTTGGAGTCTGGATTACTGGAACTAAGAAAGTTTTATTAAAGAAATAAGTAACGCAGTACTCTAATCCTAAGGATATGAATGCAACAGGTTAGCAATGATAAAACACACATGTACACAGAATTAGGATAATAGGAATCAACCAAGCTCTATCGTAGTCTAGGGGTAAAATGATCAGTCTCAAGTGACACAGAGTTCAGTTCAGCTGAGTGCAGTTCGCAGTAATCGCTGTTGTGCCATTGGAGAGAGAGAGCGCGCGAATGATGATATGCAAATCGGATTCAAACAGACCTTTGATATTCCTCGCAGTTAGCTTTCGGGCGAGCCCTTTTTAATGTCTTCTGAGGTCGCCGACTGTGACCCTTCCGTTCCGGATACGATCGTTCTTCCGTGGTGAACCCGGCACCCAGGCAAGGGCGGACACGCACACCAGGTTCCCGCCGATCGTACCTTTTCACCCTGTGCGTCTATGGTCGGTCCCGCGATCAGACCTCCAAACTCCCACCAACTTGTGGGGGCACACCGCTTTTCCAGGGTCTCGTTATCTCGTGATCTCGTGGTGTGTGTCGTGCCTTAGCGAACCTGTTCCTTTTATCCCCCTGCTGGGGTATCGCCTGTCCATCAAACTGCAAACATTTCAGGTTCAAAGCAACCGGTCTGTCAATACTTGGAACTGTGTCTCTTTTCATTAATCTCTCTCGTCTGTCATTAACATTTTGAACGCTTCTCCCTTTGTCTCTCTTATCTCTTTCATCAGCATCAATCTTCTGATAACTTGGTCTTTCGTCACAGATGGAAAAGGTTTTCAGTTTCCTACCAGCTGCACCAAGAGGGGCCCGACACGTTGCAAGGGTTCACCCTCTTGAAAGATGTTCTGGTGTGACCTCCGCAGACAGAGCTCAGAGGGTCGCCAGGTACTACAGGGATTCACACAGGTGTAGTTTTATTCTCCCTTTCAAAGTGAGCATAAAAAGCGTTGAGCTCATCTGGCAATGAGACATCACAGCCGTTCATGATGTTGGGTTTCATCTCGTTGGAAGTAATGGCCTGCGAGCCCGACTAGAGCTGATGTGCTTCCAATTTCGTCTCTAGCCTCAATCAGTATTGTTTTCTCGTTCTTAAAAATGGCCTTCTGTATGTTGTATTGGGACTCCTTGTGTGGTTCTGGATCACCAGTCTTGAATTCCACACATCTAGCCCTCAACAGACCTCGAATCTCCTGTGTTATTCGCGGATTTTGGTTTGGGTGTATCCAGTGTGTTCTCGAAAGCACACGTTCACCCACACAGGTCTTGATGAAGTTGATGACAACTGTAGCATGTTCATTCAGATTTGAAGATGAATCCCTGAATATTGCCCAGTCCACTGACTTTTTTAAAAAAATTGGACTCCTGTTGGATTTGGTTCTGTCTCTGCAGAAGCTGTCCAACCTGCTGAGTGTTTCCAGCATTTCCTGTTTATATTGATTTTTTTTTGGCTTTAATTAATTGCTTGTATTCCTTTCAAAACTATTTTTTTTTCACTGATTTAAGTTTCATTGGTTTTAATGTTTCTGGGTGGGGATTGGCTTTGGTACCTGAGGTTTCAAGAGTGGTTTTGTGGGCAGAGCTGGTTTCAGTTAGTATGTCTCACCCTGTCACAAGCGTGATCCTAGGCCCTGCTTGACCTGGAGCAGACTTGAGTAGTGGGCTTGGGTGTTCCAGTCCGGAGAAGGTGAAACTGTGAGGAAACTGTGGACCTGGCTCCCTGTTGGGAAAATTCTGACTTGTGTTGGGCCTCACTGTAGCAGTAGAAAATGCCACAGATAGAAAGGACAGAGTGGAAATGGGGCAACTGGTATGTGAGGGGCACAGGCGCAGACTGAATACGAGTTGGGGGGGGGGGCGGTGGTGGAACAACAAAGTTGTGACCCAATCTGCATTTAATCTGTACTCTGAACACAGGGCACTGAACTGGGCGGGAAGAAATATAGGTGGGTCCCTGCTTCACCTGGAAGGACGGTTTGAGTTCCTGGTTTGGGGAAGAGAAACAGTGAAAGGAGTGTTAAATCTTGAAATTGCCTGGGAAAATGCCACAAGATGGAGACTGCATGGTGGGGGTGGACGATCAGGGCGGGCAACAGTAAGAGTTCCCTTTAAAATGCTGGAAGTGGAGGGGAAGGGAGTAAGGGTCTGTTGGGACCTCACAGGAATTGGAAAGTTTGTTACTGAAGGCAGGGGGCACTCTGACCTCAGTCCAGGAGAAAGGGGTAAATACAGAGGTTGGGGAAATGCAGGAGTTGTGGTTATGGGCTGTGTGCACAGTGTCTGAGGAGAAGCCAGGGTTCAGGTGGAAGGAAGAGCTTTCAGAGGCACCTGCGCAGAAAGTTTCTTCAGTGGAGCGAATGGAGAGTTTCACCCAAGCGTACTGCACATAGCACTGCTGTTTGCAACACCTCACAGGAAATGAAATGCACAGACTGTACACATGAACTGATTGATTTATAAGGGTCAGGCAGGAGCACTGATACAGGGAATAGTGGCCTGAATGGGAGAGAGATGATCCATCTTCCCATGGGGAAAGCCTTGCTCCGGAGTAATGAGAAGGGGCAGATTTCCTGATCCAGCTCCCAATGCAAGTTGAAAGACTGTATCCAGCCAAGGGGTTTCCATCCAGTTTCAGGCACTGGCCAGGGAAGCAGAATTTCCTGGTTTCCTCCTAGTGAAACACCCTGGGAGGCTTACTTGTGGGCCTTGTGAGTAAAGTGGCTTTTCTGTTGATGGGTTAATCTTTTGCTGCCCAGTCTGGTAACCAGAGATGCCATCTGCACTTAGTGCTAACTGTGAGGCAAGGATGTAGAGAAAAGACCAGACTATCTGAACAAAAGAGTCAATTGTACCTGTTTAGAGCCTGGTGGTGAGATGCAAATAACCCCTGACAATATTGTGCATTATATATCCAGAATTTATAAAGAGCTTTTACTTCATTTCAGGTAGAGACAAACGTGGAAGTGAGGATGGCAGTACTGTCAAAGGAGAGCAGGTATGTAGTCAATGCGAATTGCTGCCATTTGTTATAAAGTTCATTTCCTGTGTTAAGCTGACTGACACAAACCCCCACGTTAACCCAAACACAATTCATAATGCTGCTGTCCCTCAGGTGCAGCCCAGGGAGAACGTCAGCATCTGGGCTGATCTCTGTGGGCGGCACAGTAGCGCAATGCTTTTACAGCGCCAGGTTCGGTTCCTGCAACTGTCTGCAAGGAACTTATACGTTCTCCCGGTGACTCCATTGCTCTCCACCGGGTGCTCCACGCTCCTCCTATGTCCCGAAGACACATCGATCAGTAGGTTGATTTGCCACAATGCTGTAATTGGAAACGGAGTCTTGTTGGATCAGAAAGGCCTGTTACTGTCCTGTATCTCTTAAATAAAATAAAATGCTCACATTCCTGAATCATTCCAAATTTGTGCCTGGTTCTTAACACTGATGCTGCCTTTGATCGTCTGTCTGTATCTCCCCCACCGAACAATGCTGCTCTTGATTGATTGGGATTTGCCGTTCCAAATAACAATATACTTCATTTTCATTTTAGGATGATGGAGAAGTGCAGGAATTGAAGCAGTCTGCACCAGATCACCCAGATGATCAATGATCTCTACCACCTCATGTAGAGTGGTCGTCATGTCCAGAGTACCTTTCCCTTTAAAAACCACATACATCTGAGCAAAAATACTTGCTCTTTTGGTTTATAAACTGGAAAACTCAGGCAGACACTGAATAATGCATTTGACTTTTTAAAACTTTATATGTTCAACATTTTTAGCACTTTTAGAAAGTAAAATTACTTTCTGATTGCTGAAATTACCGACAGGAAAATGTATCTGGGCCACTTGTGCAATACACAAAAAATGGGAGGATCTCTGTGGGCGTATTTCTTGTTAGTATAACTGATACATTTCACTGTACGTTTGGACACATGACAAATAAATCTGAATCTAGAATGTTCTTACGGTGGGTGGACTGAAGGTGTTTTCAAAGTGATTTGAACCCCCCTCCCCAGCCCACAAATGTGTTGAATCTCACTGGTGTAAAAGCATCTGCACCAGATACAGTAAATTGCACTAATACATTCGCAAGGGGCGTGCCTCAGCTGGAAGGAAGGTGGTGATGAGGAATTTGTAGGGGAAAGTGGTTGCATGGATAAGTGGGGGAAAACAAGCAGATAAAGTCAGAGTGATGCCTGCAAAAGGTGGGGAGGAAAGGAAAGATATGCTTGGTGATGGGATCCTGTTGTCCATTTCTATGCTTAGATGCTGCTTGACCCGCTGATACCCTCCAGCATTTTGTGTGTTGCTCCAGATTTACAGCATTAGCAATTTTTGTATCAAAAAATTATTTAAATTTTTTAACTTTTTATAAAATTTAGTATTATGTTTACTTAAAGCACATTTATGACAGTTTATAAAGCTGAGATGAAAATCTTACAGCTGATTTGCTGTAGGTGATGATTTTGTACTCTGATGACACAGCTTTTGGAGTATTAAAGGCCATGAGTAAATGTTATTGTCTCTGTAGCTCTTTTGTCATACACTGAGCTTTTAGTTTCAAAATTACTTTGAAACCAGCAAATGCCTTGGCTATTTCTGCCTCTATATTGTGATTTTTGTATTGTTACATACCTCAAGGAGACCTGTGATTTTTTTTTTGTGAGAATGATGTAATGGTCTTTTGGAGGTCACCTGATGTAATTTGCCTGCTGATGTGAGGTGACGTGATGACATGTGCCCCACGGGGATATAAGGGAAGACCCCAGATGACGCAGTTTAGTTTTTAGATTTCCAGTTAGAACGTACTGTGTCTCTGTTTCTGTTGCGTATTTATTTTATGACGCAGTTTCATTTTTAAGACGGTTGTTACGTTCTGTTGCAAGGTACAATAGTGCTGGATTGGCAATTTTTGCTAGATATGATGATGTACCTTATTCCAGCGGTAGTAGAAGGGAGAGTGAAGACTTTATTGAAGTACTGGACCCGAAGGATTGAGAGGAGTCAGTTTCGTTTGGCAGTTTAACAAAGGATCGACCTTATTGAGTCTTTGTTGAAGGAGTAGTGACCTGCATCAAAGATAACTTTTGCCAAAAGAGAAAAGAGTTCATTCAAAGGTTTTCTCTCTCTAAAAGAAATTAAGGTAATTTGTTTTAAACTGTTTATTTCCTGAATCGTGAATCCTTCGGTCAGAACCAACTGGAAAGTCGCGTCTATGAAGAAATCCTTCTCCAGAGAAGTCTCTCCCAATTGAATGTATAAATCTGTTGCACTTTCGAATTTACCACTTTAAGAACTATATCCAACTTTACCGCTTTAAGAACTGTTTTCGCATTTAACGCTTTAAGAACATGTGCCAAGTGATGATTTGTTGAACGGCTGCATAGCGGTTAACTTGCAGTTAAGGTTTTCGTTCGTTTATTTTATCGTTTATCTGTGTTTAATAAATGTTTGGTTGTTTTTATATAACCTGTCTCGATTGATATTCATTGTTGCTGGTTACATAACAGTATCTCCCTCTGCCTCGTGAACGTTAAATATCAGAGCTTGATATTTGCATTTTCTCCGCGGAATTTGAGTGTGTACAAGCAAGAGCGACCTTCAGACTGGCCTGGAGAAGTCAGTGTTCTGTGTAAGTGTTGGAGGGGGTTGCTGCCACTCTGAAGAAGCTGCTGTGCCAGTTCTGATCTCACTTCAGCCCCACGCTTCTGATCTCCGGGCCCCTGGTGCAGAGCAAGGTGTGCCAGTCTGGAAACCTTGTCAGTTTGCTCCTGGTTCTGCCTCAAGGCCCAGGAAGTAGACCATTCATGCCTCTGCCCAAGCCAACAGCCTGCCCCAGTTCTGAGAATTAGTGCATGTCTGGGTTTGTAGGACAGAGTACACAGTGCCCCCTGGCTCACTGGAGATCTTCAGCGATTGGTGACACCACAGGGTATGATGTGCATCTTGTAAGGGTGATGAGTTAATTTGGTGTATTTTTTAAAATATTGAATAGAGAAAGATCTAAATATTGTAAATATGTCTAAACACTTTTTTTAAGTGATTGATTTTGGAATCACAAGGACAACTGCGTGAAAAAACCAGCGGGTGAGGGAAGAAGCTCCTAGTCTCAGTGGGAGAACCCTGAAGAGATGTACTTTCAAACCTGACATGACCAGAGTCATTTGCTGAAACATTGGCCAACACTAGAGACAGCAGGTCCATATTAAAAACCCCAGCCACCACCAGAGTTCAAAGTTTAAAATAACTTTTATCATTAGAGTACAAACAACCCTGAGATTTATTTTCTGTGGCGTGCTCAGTAAGTCAATAGAATGGTAACTACAACAGGGTCAATGGAAGATCAGCCAGAAGACAAACTGTGCAAATACAAATATAAATAAATAATGAGAACATGAAATAACAAGATAGAGTCCCTTAAAGTGAGATCATTTGTTGTGGGAACATCTCAAAAGAATGAGTGTAGTCATCCCCCTTTTTGTTCAAGAGCCTGATGGTTGAGGGGTAGAAACTGTTCCCGAACCTAGTGGTGCGAGTCCTGAGGTCTTGTACCTTCTGCCTCATGGCAGCAGCATGAAAAGAGCATGGCCTGGGTGGTGAGGATCTCTGATGGATGCTGCTTTCCTATGACAGTGTTTCATGTTGATGTGCTCACTGGCTGGGAAGGCCAAATGCACTACCTTCTGTAGATATTCCATTCAAAGACATTGGTGCAGCCAGAGAGAGGGGTGACATCCACTGACACTAAAAAAACACAATAGAGAAAGGTCTAAGCATTGGAACTTGGCTCAAGGTATTTTGCCTCCAAGATATTTTCCACCATCGTGACAGAGATAAGGATGGCAGGAAATTTTTCAAGTGAGCCACAATCAGTCAGGCAAGGAGAGGGTATTCCATCATGTTCTGACTTGTGCCTTGTCAATGATGGAATGATCTTGGAGTAAAAATGTGAGCATTTACAACAGGTCTGACCTGCTCCTGTGGGCAAGGCACTGATGGAGCTGTTCCAGTTGACATTCACTGGTTGCAAGATTAAGAAGGGAATATGGTAGCCCAAAGATTGGTAATTGTTTTCTTAGAGTCACATGCACTAAGGTAAAATTATTTTAAAAAAACGCTTTGTTTTGCAAGCCATTGAACAGGTCACCACATCAGTGTGTTGTGCTGTCACAAGAAACAATATCGATGCAAACACCTACCACCCCACCAGCCTCCGCGTTCAGCACATAATTCCCTGAAACTTCCGCCACCTCCAACGGGATCCCACCACCATGCACATTTTTCCCTCCCCCTCACTTTCTGTGGGGATCGCTCCCCACGTAACTCCCTTGTCCATTTGTCCCTCCTCACTGATCTCCCTCCTGGCACTTATCCTCACAAATGGAACAAGTGCTCCACCCCTTCCCTTCCTACCATTCAGGGCCATAAACAATCCTTCTAGGTGAGGGGTTACTTGCTGTGTTCAGTGCTCCTGGTGTGGCTTCCTGCATATTGGTGAGACCTGAAGTAGATTGGGAGACCGCTTCACTGAGCAGCTACACTCTCTCCGCCAGAACAAGCAGAATTTCCCAGTGGTCACCTATTTTGATTGCACTTCCCAATCCCATTCTGATATGCCTATCCATGCCCGCCTCCACTGTCGTGATGACGCCACACTTAGGTTGGAGGAGCAACACCTTGTATTCCATCTGGGTAACCTCCAACCTGATGGCATGAACATCGATTTCTCAAACTTCCAGTACTGCCCTCCACCCCCACCCTTCACCATTTACCATCCCCTTTTCCCTCACTTCATCTCCTTGCCTGCCCATTGCCTCCCTCTAGTGCTCTTCCATGGCCTTCTGTCTCTTTCACCAATCAACTTCCCAGCTCTTTACTTCTTTCCTCCCCCTCCAGGTTTCACCTATCGCCTGGTGTTTCTCTCTTTCCCCTCACCTTTTAAATCTACTCAGCTTTTTTGCTCCAGCCCTGCCAGAGGGTTTTGGCTGAAAACGTCAACTTTTTCCTCCATGCTGAGTTCCTCCAGCATTTTCTGTGCGTTGCTCAGATTTCCAGTATCTGCAGATTTTCGCTTGTATGTCAAAGCAGTTACAGAGAAAGGGCAGAGCAGGTGCTCAATAAGGTGCAAGGCTATAACAAGGTCATTGTGAGATCCAGATGGCATTAATGTGTATTAGGTTCAGGTTGGATCCTCTGAGGTGTTGATGCCCTGTGTCAGGCTGGGGCATTCCAAATTCTTGCTGTGAAGCTCAGATTGTGAGTGACCTGTTGGTTAGAACATGGCACTGTCCCTTATACTTGTTGTAGGGAAACATTAACGAAGACAAGATCAAAATGCTGCAATATCAACAAATAAGTTATGATCTCACTGGTTCCTTATAATCGAACAAGGGAGGTTTGGGTAGTTTCTCTGCCTGAGTTTGGCATGAACTCATCCAGGTAGGGAACCCAGTCACAGCTCAGAGACCCCCCACCCAATGCACTATATAAGCACTATAAATCATGTGGTGTTAGATGAAAATATTACAGATTAGATATAAGATGTGACCTCTGAATTCTGTATCCTACAATTTAATTCCTGGTACAAACCTGTCTCTACCCAGGAGGTCAATCTTATTTGCAAGCTGCTCATAAAATCTAAATATAATTTATTCTTAACTTCAGGTGATTTCAAACAAACCTCACCAGTGACCAAAACTCCCCTTCTCCCCCATCCACTCTCTCCCGCCCACCCCCCTCTCCAGGAGGTGATGCTTTTTAACCACCTGTACCCGGCAGGCCCGGTGAGATAACATTTACTATGGGCCATTTTGCTTCAACTATACTGAGACAAATATATTTCATCGTACTTCCTTGATGAAACATACAGAAGTTGTATTTATTAGAAAACCTGAGTTGACAAAGTGCCGTCTACTTTGTCAGATGCGCTTCACCAGCCGAGGAAACTTGCCGAAGAACACGATGTTTAACTTCTTGAGAGGTGACCGGGCGATGCCTGTCCTCAGTTGAGTCGTTTATTGCCCAGATCAAAGTTTCTTTCACCATCCCTTGACAATGATCTTCCCGTTCTAAGTCCTGACAGTGTCCCGTCATCAGCAGTAGGGTGTGATAAAGATCAGACCTCTGAGCTCTTCCGTGTCAATACGGAAAACGCGAGGAACTCAGATCGCACAACGGGAGAGAATCAGGGATAATGGTTCAGGTCTATGATCTTCCTACAACCAATACAGTATAAGGAATTCAAAGTACATTTATACTGTAAATAGCAGGTTCATTGAACCACGAGGACAAATGAGGTCACTATCAGCACACCTCTGTCCCAGGATACTGCCGGACTTTTACTGCTGTACCATTGAGAGCATAGTCACCAACTGCATCTCAGTGTGGTATGGCAATTGTCCCGTATCGGACCGCAAAGCACTCCAGCTTGTGATGAAAACTGCCCAGCGGATTATTGGCACCCAATTGCCCACCATTGAGAACATCTACCATAAACGCTGCCTCGGCAGGGCGAAAAAGCATTATCAAGGATGCATCTCACCCTAACCAGGACGTTTTACTCTCCTCCCATCCGGTAGGCGTTACAGGAGCCTCCGCTCCCGCACCAGCAGGCACAGGAAGAGCTTCTTCCCTGAGGCCGTGACCCTGCTGAATCTCACATCACAGCGCCAATTGTACTGTCTCAGTACTTTTATATTTGTGTACTTTTTATTCGCAGTTATTTTGTAAATAGCACTATTCTTTGCATTTCCGGTCAGATGCCAACTGCATTTCATTGGCTTTGTATCTGTACTCGGCGCAGTGACAATAAAGTTGAATCTAATCTAATCTAATCTATGTTTATTTCACGGACAAATTATGTCCCATTTCAATATTCTGCTTTATTGATGCGTATAGAGTGGAGTATTTAATGGGTATAAAGTGTACGTTCGGGTCAATAACGCACAGTTTCTGATACCCCCAAAGGCTCAGTTCAAACGCCGACCGCAAATCCCATTACTGACCATGATACTCGGACTCTAGCCAATGATCTTTACGGAACACACACCTGACCCCTAATGTCCTGGGCTCTCACTCTCAAGGTTCTTCCTCGCCGACAGTCTGGTCTCCAACTCCTCCAGCACAAAGCAAGACCCAAGTGTAATTTATGGCGCCCTGTGTGTGTTCCTTTATTAAACAATCTGTGTGCCGTTGTATTTCCTGATGCCTTTTCTGTGTAGAACGTTGGAACTGCCGACTCCATGCTCCTGATCGGCATAATTTCACACAGAAAACATCGGTAGTCCTCTTCCTTGGCACCGGCTGTGTAACGTATTCTTTGGCTAATGTGGGATTCAGCGTCGCCGAAAGTTTCTTTGAATCACAGTCTGGGCTTCACACTTTCCGCTGGAGACAGTAAATGACAAGACCATTAAGAACACTGATATACAGAGGGACCTTTGGACGCAAGTCCACAGCTCCCTAAAACTAGCAATATAACGAGGTAGGGTGGTAAAGGAGTACAGCTCACTTCCCTTCATCAATTGGAGCAAAGTCGGGAAGTTATGTTGATTTGGTTAGGCTACGCTTGCTGTATTCTGTGCAGTTATGGTCGCCATATTACAGGAAGGATGCGGAAGCTTTGGAGAGGGTGCAGAAGAAATTCATTAGGACGTTGCCTGCATCAGAGTGTATTGTTTATAAGGCGATGCCGGACAAATTTGGACTGTTTATCTGCAGTGCTGGAGGCTGAGTGAGGTTTATAAAAGTATGCATCATATGTAGAGTAGACAGTTCCCATTGTGGAAACATCGAATACTAGAAAACATACCGAAGTTGGGAAAGTTAAAAAGAGATTAATGAAGCATGTTTTTATGTTCCACGGAGAGCGGGGGCTATGTAGAGCATACTGCCAGGGGTGGTGATGGAAGCAAATACGATAGTCGCATTTAGCACACGAACAGATAGGGAATGGGAGGATGGAGACCGTGTGCCTGGCAAATGGAATTAGATTAATTTGACATGATGGGCATTTGACATGATGCTCCTTGTTCGGTGTTCCGTGTGAATAGAAATACCTGTAAATTCGTTTCTTAACCGGAGCTATAAATCGTAACCCAGAGTGGGCGTCCGATATCAGATCACTATCGAGAAATGCAGAGGGCAGTTAACGGGCTGGATATGCTTCTGCAAAGAAGCACGGTCAGTCAGGTCACCTATGACTTCCTATCAGTCGGTTCTGTGTTTTGAGGTGTTGCTATCTCTGGTGCGCGTTAGCACCAGGCTCCGGGTAAACATTGCCCGCATTGAAAGATAAAATCTACCTCACCATCAACCAATGTCAACTAAAGACTATGTGGTTACTAAAGCACTGAAATATACAGAATATCAGGTCAGGTCAAGTCTTTTTATTGTCATTTCGACCATAACTGCTGGTACAGTACACAGTAAAAACCAGATGACGTTTTTCAGGACCATGGTGCTACATGAACAATACAAACTACATTGAACTATGTAAAACAACACAAAACTACACTAGACTACAGACCTACCCAGGACTGCATAAAGTGCACAAAACAGTGCAGGCATTACAATAAATAATAAACAAGATAATAGGCACAGTAGAGGGCAGTAGATTGGTGTCAGTCCAGGCTCTGGGTATTGAGGAGTCTGATGGCTTGGGGGAAGAAACTGTTACATAGTCTGGTCGTGAGAGCCCAAATATGTGTATGTCATGCTCCGTCCTAGAAGAAGTAAGACGTTAGTTGTTGAAAATGAAAATAATTTTGTCTTTAAAAAATAGTGCATGTCAGAGAGAGAGAGGAATACTGGTCCATCTGGATAATTCAGCGCCAAGATAGGGGCAGCCTGTCTGGGAATGTGTGGTTGGTAAGGAGGGGATTGAGAATGTGAACTCAATAAAGTTCAAAGGCCAGAAAATCTGCAACACACACTAAATGCTGGAGGAACTCAGCAATCCAGGCAGAGGATGAAGGGTCTCGCCCCGAAACGTCGACTGTTAACTCTTTTGCCTGGTCTACTGAGTTCGACAGAATTCTCTTGACTCAACGCTTGGAGCGTGGTCTTGCAACTGCCACATTTGTTTGGTCAGGGAGGCAGGTACAAGAAGTGTGAAACTTCAAAGTAAATTTATTATCAAATTACATAAATGTCACCATATACTACCCTGAGATTCAGTTGCTTGCACGCATTCAAGGTAGAACAAAATAAATACCATAGAATCAATGAAAATCGACATTCAAAGACTGACAACAAATGTGCAAAAAATTCAAACTGCAAATACAAAATAATAATAATAAATAAACAAGTAAAGAGATATATTGAGAACATGAGATGTAGAGTCATTCGAAAGTGAGTCCATAGGTTGTTTGAACGATTCAGAGTTGAGGTGAGTGAAGTTACCCACACTGGTTCAGGTCCCAGTTGAAGGGTACTAACTGTTCCCTGAATCTGGTGATGTGCGACCTAGGGCTCATGTACCTCCTTCCCAATGGCAGCAGTGAGAAGAGATGGTGAGGGTCCTTGAGAATGGACGCAGCTTCTTTGCGGCAGTGTCCTTGTAGATATGCTCAATGGTAGGGAGTGCTTCACCTGTGATTAACAGGGTTGTATCAACCACTTTTTGTAGACACTTGGGCTTTGGTATTTCCGTGTCAGGCCATGATGTAACCAGTTATGATACTCTCTACATTGCATATTTTGAAGTTTGTCAAAGGTTTAGATGGCATGCCGACTCTGTGCAATCTTCTAATAAAGTAAAGGCATTTTTGTGCTTTTTAATTGCACTTACATGCTGGTCTCAGGACAGATCCTCTGACATGAAAACACTAAGGAATTTAAAGTTAGTAACTCTCTGTTTTCTATTGGTTAACCAATCCTCTATCCATACTAATACATTACCCCCAACTCTGTGTATCCTTATCAATAAGTCTTTTATGTGACACTTTATCGAATGCCTTCTGGAAATCCAAGTAAATAACGTCCGTCTGTTCCCCTCTATCCACTGCGCTGGTTATATCCTCAAGGAGCTCCAGTGAGTGTCATGGTCCAGTTCGTGATGTCCACATTCCGGTTCACGATCCAGTCCATCAATCCATATTTCAGGTTGCCTCGCCTCGCCTCGCCTCCATCACTGTCAAGTTCAACTGCCGGAGCAAGATAAGGAACTATCTATCGTTGTTTTGAAATGTCTCTGTGTCCACACCTTCACTAGGTAGGTCCGGCCATTTGCTGCTACCTAGTGCTGAGAACCGTCTCGTCGTGTTCTGCATTCTGTGTATGAGTCCCGACCCTACGTCCTGTTCCCAAGGAGGGGTCCTGGCTCTGTGTTCTATGTCCCTGCATTCCTGTCTCTCCCTTGACCAAGTCAAGGCTTCCAGCTTTGTGTTCCGAGGTTCCTGTTTCCCAAGACCACATCATGTCTTTGCCTAGTTCCGGAGTCCGAACCTGAGTCAAGACCCTGGTTCTGGAACCTCGTCCAGTCTCTGGCTTGGAGTCTGAACCCAAGCCTCGTCATGTCCTCACCTCGAGGAACCCAAGCCTCGTCATGTCCTCGCCTCGAGGAACCTAAGCCTCGTCATGTCCTCGCCTCAAGGAACCCAAGCCTCGGCTCCTTGTTCCCAGTTCCATGTCCTGGTTCTGCTATCCTAGTCCAGTCCTAGCCCAAGCCCTGAATCCTTGTCTCGTCCAGGGCCTGTGTCATGTCCAGCGTCCTTTCTTCCCCACTTTCCTTGTTTGCTTAACTCTAGTCCTAGTCCTGTTCCTAGTACGTCAGTGTCTGTGTCTTGCATTTGGGTCTGCTCCAACGCCCACCTCATGACAGTAAGTTTGTCAAACAGGACCTGCCTTTGCTGAATCCACGCTGCATCTGCCTGATTGATCCATTTATTTCCAGATGCCTCGCTATTTTTGCTTTAATGATAGCTTCAAGCATTTCCCAACTACAGATGTTAAACTAACTGGCCTATAGTTACCTGCCTTTTGCCTACATCCTTTTTTGAACAATGGAGTGACATTCCCTCTCTTCCAATCTGCCGGGACCTGCCCAGAGTGCAATGAATTTTGGTAAATGATTACCAACGCGTCTACTATAAACACCCCCAATTCCCTCACTCCGGAGTAATGAGAAGGCTGAGGGCACGTTTTTCACCGTACATGTGACAATAATCAACAGGCAAGATATTTCCTGCCTACTGAGTACTTGCTGTGTTTTCTGTGTCGATCACACCATCTTGTTTGTGGGCTCATGCTACAATGTGACCTCACTTTGACCCCTCACCCCGCCGGTTCCAGAAGATTTCGGGAGAAATCCTGAAATTCTCTCTACCTCAGTGCTGGAACACCCAAATTCCAGGAGGAACCAGAAAGTCAGGAAAAGGTGTAGCTGGAAGTCAGAAAGAGGAAAGAAGCAGTGTCTCTATAGGGAGTATTCTACAGGGACCCCATTCTCACCCTCAACAACTGTAACACTGAGGAGCAGATCGGAGGCAGACTGGAAAGGTGCAAAAATAGAGGGGTTATTGTCATGGGTGACTTCAATCTCCCTAATTTTGATTTCCACCTCCTTAGTGCAAAAGGGTTAGAAGGGGCAGAATTTATTATGTATTGGCCCACTAGAGGAGGGGCCATACTGGATCTGATGCTGGGCATTGAACCAGGAAATGGTCAGATCTCTGTGGGTGAGCATTCCATGACCACAACTCCTTGACTTTCACCATAGCCCTGGACAGGGACAGGAAGAGACGGTATGGGAACTGAGACAGGTGCACCCAGGGGAATGAATGCAGTAATGTGGGCTGTTGTTTAGGGAGTCTTTGCATGTGTTTGTCCCACTGAGTAAGTGATGTGGAATGTCTAGTCAAAAGAAAGGAAGAAGCTTACTTAACATTTAGGAAGCAAGGATCATACAGGGCTTTAGTGGGTTACAAGATAGCTGGGAAGGAGCTGAAGGAGAGCTAGAAAGGGGCATGAGAAGTCCTTGGCAAGTAGGATGAAGGAAGACCCCAAGGTATTTGACATGTATATGAAGAGCAGGATGATGCCCAGAGGGAGGACAGGACAGATCAAGGATAGTAGAGGAGAATGTGTGCTGGAGTTAGAGGAGATGGGGGCAATCCCTAATGCATACTCTATCTTGCTTCAGTTACCACCAGTGAGAGGAGCCCTGTGGAATGTGAGGGCAGTGTACAACAGGCTCATGTGTTGTAACATTAAGGAAGGGGATGTGCTGGAATGTTTGGAAAACATTAGGATATATAACTCCCCAGGGCCAGATGGGATATACCCCAGGTTACTACGGGAAGTGAGCAAAGAGATTGCTGCATCTTTGGCGGTGATCCTTGCATCCTCACTGGCCACAGGATAGTACCAGAAGAATGACCTTTCAAATCGTGTCAAAGGTTTCAAAGATACATTTAATGTCAGAGAAATGTATACAATATACATCCTGAAATTATTTTTCTTCACAACCATCCACAAAAGCAGAGGAGGGCCCCAAGGAATGAATGACAGTTAAATGTAGAACTCCAAAGTCCCCCCCAGCTCCCCCTCCCACACATAAGCAGCACCAAAGCAATGATCCCACCTCCCCCATCAGCAAAAAAGCATCGGTGCCCCCACTGAGCACTCAAGCGTGCAGCAAAGCATCAATAAAGACACAACTTGCAGTACTCCAAAGACTGCTCGTTCACCTGCTACTTGACATACCACAGGCTCTCTCTCTCCCTAATAAGGGAAAAAGAGGTGTCCCGGTTTCACAGCAAGGGGGAGACATAGAAATCAACTTGCTGATTTATGATGTTAAAAGTCTGTTGCGTAGGTTTTTCTGAGCTCTGTGCCCAAAGAACTCAAGTCTCTTGCTGCTTTCGATCTTCTGTTTCCCACGACACACCAATTTGCTGCGGAGGCACCGACCCCGGGTCTGCCCGCCTCCAGAGCCACAACATCGCAGAACCCTGAAGGCGCACTAATCTTCTAGGCTGCGTCCTTGGCATATCGAACAGCTGCCAGTTGTGAGGCCTCGAGAGCGGTTCCCATTCCCACAAAGAACCGAAGTCAGCAGGTAACTCCAGGTCAGGATCTTCGAAAGAAACCTGAAAGGGTAAAATAGAGATATTAAAGATAGAAACAGAGCTGTTTCTGAAGATGCAGGCAAAGGAGTGGCTGTTAGGCACCATCCTCCTCCTAAGCTCCTTGGAATCTAATGTCACTGCACACTTTTCTAGATTGAATTCCATCTGCCTCCTCTCAGCCCAGCTCTGCATCTTATCATTGTCTCATTGTAACCTACAAAAACTTTCTACACTATCCACTTCACCACCAGCCTCTGTGTCACCTACAAACTTACCCTTCAACCCCCTCATCCAAGTCATTTCTAAAATCACAAACAGCAGATCCCCATAGAACAGTTTTACTCAATGATCTCCAGGCATAATATCCTTTTTGTGAACACCATGAAAAAACTCTTTGAAATTCCTTCACGGTTCCTCATACATTAGCCAACTCCTCCCTCAAACCGCTGTAGTCTTTCTTGTTTCAGCATTAAACACTGCTTTTAGATCGGACATCTACACCGTCTATCTGTGTGGACACATTTGTCTTCTCAATTCCAGCCAGTCTTTAAGATGCAGCTTTGTTATTCATGACACTTTGCTCATTGTCTGCTTCCCTCCTAGCCCACTGAGGTATATATATGACATCCTGTCTTTGCCAATACAATTCCTGACAACTGAAACCACATTGCCCTCTATTTTGAAGGATATAATGAAATATAGTAAAACAAAGAAACTCTTTACATTTCATAAACATTTTCTAGCTGCATCCAATTCCAGCTGTGTAGCAACGAAGGCTATGTGTGCAGGAGCATCTCAGTTACTGTGTGGCCACACACCCGTGCATCTCAGAGGGAACACTAATTGAAAATATCAGACATTGTCAGCAGTTACTGTGTGGGCAGGGGGACCCAGCAAGGTGGCTGCTCCAGGTTCACGGGCAACAGTTCATGTTCGGAGCCATGACAGAACATTGTCAGAATAAACTGACAACAAATCTCCCAGTCCCTTTGATTGATCTGCAGGAGGGTTTGTGGTGGGCTCTATTTGAATGGTTACAAGGACTTCACCCTGATGACATCCCCTCCTGGACTGTCCTTTCAATCATTGACCAACCACTGAAATGAGTCCAGCTCATTTGTGTTCACTCCCATTCCGGCTGGGGTGGTTGCTTTCAGATGCTGTACGTAATTTTTTCTCCCTCTCTTGGTTTCATTGACCTTGCCATCCAGGTGTGGAAGTTGATGACTCCTTAGTTACCCAAGGCTGGTTCTCTCTGTCAAATGCATTTAACTGGAATGTATTTTTTTTTGAACATCATGAAAAAAACTCTTTGAAACTTTTCCACTGTTCCTCAACTGATTCATCTGAGACAATGAATCCCACAGATTGACTACACTCTACTTAAATAAATTTCTCTTCATCTTTGTTCTAAAGGGATGGCCTTCTGTTCTGAGGCTGTGTTCTCTGGTCTTAAACTCCCCTACTATAGGAAATATCCTCACCACATCCATTCTCTACATCCCCTACTCTCCCCACAGGGTCCCCTCATCCTATCTGCCCACACTCCACACTCCACCTTCCTCTCCTTTCAAATTCCATCATCTTCCTCTCTGTCACCTTTCACCTCCCACCCTCTGACACTATTCCCACTCTCCCATCCACCGTTTTCCTATCTCCCCGCCTGAATTCACCTAACGTTCCCCAGTTCTTGCTCCGCTCCTTCCCTCACCTTTATACCATCTCCCTTATATCCAGATGAAGGGTCGCGATCCGAAATGTCAACTATCCGGTTCCTTCCGTAGATGCTGCCGTGGAGTTTCTTCAGCATCTTGTATGTGCCAGGGAGATGGGTGTTTGCCCGAGTCTGGGACAGTTGCTGTAGAGCCGGATTCTACCACATGATGGCGATGGCGAGCTGTGCATGGGCCTGTGCTGTTCCACGGCGCGCGACCTCCACCTGCTGCCAAAAGCCGGTACTGCAGGGTGGCAGTAATTCAACATCCTTGGTCCGGCTGATGTTCAACAAAGTCCAGACTGGGAGCGCGGAGATTCGAACGTGGCTCCTGGTTCTATGGAAGGAGTTATGGGAAAATATCAGTATGTATATTGAAGGTGTAGAGAAGATCCATCAGTGTGCCTAAAGTATCATTGAAGTGGTTTTTGAAACAATGAACTGAATTCCCATGGTTAACACATAAAGTGCGGGCAGAATTCAGAGAGAAACACACACAACATGATGGAGGAGCTGAACATGTCAGTCAGCAGCAATGGAGGGAAATGAACAGCAGAAGCTTTAAATGAGATTTAGTGGAGGGAATCAGAATGCGACAAGTTTGGTCCAGTCAATCAGGAGAAATGTTTCCAGTGGCAGGAGTGTAGTGAACCGAGATCAAAGACCGAAGCAGTAGAGTGAATGATGGGAGGTATACTTCCAGATGTGATGATGCCAACACTGCTGACCTGGCCTGTTGAGTTCCTCCAGCATTTTGTGTGTATTACCTTGACTTCCAACGTCTGCAGGTTTTCTCTTGTCTGTCATACTCCTGGCTAGCTTCCCTCATTCTCCACTCCAGAAACTTTAGTTCTTCTAGCAATGCTGCCTGAGCCAGATTGACAGTCTGCCTTTCACCCAGTGCCCACTGAGATGTTTCATCCACTCCTATCCAGTCTCTTTGGAATGTTTAACACTTTCCTTACCAGTGCTCTGGGTTGAGATTCAGATGATTCTGTGCAGGGTCCTCACCTTGGTTTCACCTGCTTCTACCCAATGTTCTGGGACTCCGGACATTGGTCAGAAAATGGAAACAAATCCAGAGAACCATGAGGTAATGGCACTGGGGAGGTTCAACAAGAGTTCAAAGTTCAAATTACATCTATTTTCTGTGACAAGAGTCTTTGACGAGGATGGCTTCATCACAAGTGCCGGAGTATCTGAGTCTGGTATCGAGACACTGTCTCAAACAGGACCAAGAAATTGAGCACAAAACAAACTCTAGACAAAATTACTGGTAGGTTTACAATGGAGTACTGAACATTGTTCTTCTTCTTCTGACTTAATGGTGGTTGACAGTCCAACTTAAAGGTGCATTACTGCCACCAACTGGACTGGACTGTGGTGTAGAGGACTGGGAGATAAACCCCCTACTTTAGTTCTTTATCAAATGAAAAAGCCCTACAAATTGTAAATAATGAAAGACAATACTGTGAATTAAAGTCACTTGCATAGCTTAGTAAAGTTTCAAAATGAAATCTATCAACCCCCAAAGATAGTAGTGCAGCCTGCATTTGCTTTCTTTCAACCTTATATGCTTCACATTGTAAAAGAATTTGTTCAACTGTTTCATAATGTTGACAAAACTGACACAATACAGAGTGATGTTCTCCGACAAGATACAAGGAATAATTAAGCATAGTGTGCCTAATTCTAAGTTGAGCCAATATAATTCCTTCCCTTCTTGTTTTACCGTCTTCTCCCATCAACCCAATAGTTTTGTGTATTCTGTAAAGGTGTCTCCTCTTATCTCACATGTCTTGCCATAATCCCCTCATTCTTATCCCTACCAATCCCTTAGCTTCTGATTTGCTAAGTGGAAGGTCTATATCCACAATTGAACTTTTAACAGCCTTTTTAGCCAAACAATCAACCAACTCATTCCCCTCGACACCTCTATGTGCAGGGACCCATAAAAAGAGCACAAGTAGACCAATACTTTGAATGTGAAATAAAGCTTGTTGTGCTTCCAGCACTAAATCTGACCTACTATTAGAATGACCTGTTTTAAAACTAATCAAAACTGAAAAAGAATCTGAACAAATTATAACTTTGTAAGGACAGATTTCCTCCACCCATTGAAAACCCAAAATGATGGTAACCAATTCTGCTGTATATCACAATAATTTCCTTATCATACTGATGAACCAACAGACTCTCAGGATCCTTGGATTTTATTAAATCACGTAACCTCAAATCAACTAAAGTGATTCGAAAAAAACCAAGGTGGGGTTACTGAGTAATCTACAGTGGGACGTATTGCATACTCCAGCAAACCTGTATTCGTAGTGATCAGAACCCAGCCACCCAAAACTAGAAACACTCTTCTTGTGATGATCCCAATAGTCCTCCAACACACCTTTAACAGGATGATCATTTCTCTGCTCCCTTAAATTAACCTAGTATGTTAACATCGACTTCAACCTCACAACTGTAAGGGTAATTGCCCCATTTCAACCAGTAAAGCTGAAACAAGAGACGACGTTACTGCACCACAACAGAGTCTTAAAGCCTGTGCTTGCATCACATCCAAATATTTTAAATTTGAAGATGAAGCTGATCCATAAGCCACACAGCCATAATCAAGAACATATCTAATTAAACAAATATAAATGGTCGACAGATTTTCATGTAGTACCCCAAGAATTCCCACATAGAGCCCAAAGGATATTTAATGCTCCTTTACATTCATCAATTATTTTCCTGATATGGTTCTCCCATGTCAGCTTATTATCCAGCCACATGCCAAGAAATCTTTACCACTGACGCTTCTTCAAGAGTTTGACTATATAATTTCAAATCAAGTGCAGGACTATTGATCCTCTTTGTAAAACATACAACTTGTGTTTTAGCTACTGAAAACTTAAAATCCCATCTATTTGCTCACTATTTGATCAAATTAAATTGAAATCTCTACTTCTAATCCATCATCAGCAAAATGTGATTTATCCACCCCAGTACCTATCTCAGAGAAAAAAATCATTAATCATAATATTAAACAATAGTGGGCTATAAATACTGCCTTGTGCGGTTCCATTCTCTATCTAATAGAAGCCCGAATACCTTACCTATCCTTACCTGCATAGACTCTCCAAACAAAAAACTCAGGAAGAAATTATATAGCCTTCCTCTCACTCCTAATTTCCACAATTTAATCAAAAGATCATCTCTTCATACGCTTTTTCAATATCAAAAACACACTATTACAATTTCTTTATTTACTTGTTATTTCCTAATATCGTCTTCCAAACAAAAAAACTGAATCCAATGTCATTCTACCCTTCCAAAATCTACTCTGATAAAATACATTTCTATTTCCCAAAATATAATTCAACCGCTCTATTAACACACGTTCCCATAAATTTACACAAATGGGACGTTAGTAATATTGGTCTATAACTAGAAGGATCCCAAGGGGGTTTCCCAGGTTTTAGAATAGGAACTACTACTGCAATTTTCCCATAAGGGAAGATGGCCTAAACTCCAAATATAATTCAAAAATGTTAATATTATCTCAAGAGAGTTGTCGGTCATATGTTTAAATATACAATACCATATACCATCCTTTCCTGGAGCAGTCTGACCTGTACAATTAATAGTTTTCATAAAATCACACAAAGGAAACTCTACATCACTAATACTCTCATCGCTACAGCTGCTTCCAACACATCAGGGTATTCACTTTGAGCCTTACCCCTACGTTGTTTAGCCTCTTCACTTAAATTACCCTGATTATGAATTGAAGCAAATGACCAAGCCAAAAACTCAACCTTCTTTGTTTCAGTAACAATCATATGACCTTCTTTAATCAGTACTAGAATGTTATTAGTCCTATGAATTCCCCCCCATTTTCTTAATCATTCCCCAAACTTCTCCAAGTGTAATAATATCCCTTCCAATACTATCACAATATGACCTCCAGTAAACCTTCTCATAACCTTCACCATTTTCCACAACATGGCCTGTGCCCTTTTATACTTAATAAGGTCACTGAGAGAGTGATACTTCTTAACTTTCCTAAACACCTTATTTCACTCCCTAATTGCCTCTGCACACTCCTCAGTCCACCACGGTACAGCCTTTCTCCTATTAATGCCCTTTTTAGTGGGAATCACTTCCACCACAGTCTGATGAATAACGTAACATAACCTCTCATTGCAGAAATCCACATCATCTTCAACATTCAGCCCATTCATCACAGAAAACCTTAAACTTCCCCTAATTTTCTCTACCAAAATTCCACCTCCTAAAAGTGGTCTCCTGTCCCCTATATAACTACCCACCCAAGGTGATAAATATAGGAAAATGATCACTCCCAAATGTTTCATCTCCCATGGCATCCCGCTCACTCACTCCAGCCAGAATGTTTGAAACTGAAGTTAAATCTATAGCAGTTTTAGAACTATTATGAAAATTAAGTCTCATACCCCTCCCATCATTGTGACACACAAGATGGGAAATATCTAAAAATTTTTCTACAATCAAACCATTACCATCTTTCCGCAAACAACCCCCCACTTTGTGCATTAAAATCCCTACATCTTAGTGAGCTAGAGCCACATACACTTTCTAGTAAATCAATCGAAAACTTTCCACAAAGGTTGTAAATTTACCACTTTAGTACCCCTACATGTTGAGTTGAATACTTGTACTACTGATGCCTCATACACTTCATTCACATCCACAACTCCATATCCTACCCCTTTTCTTATAAAACTTGCAACACTGCCCCCTCTGCCAACTAACCTATCACGTCTAATTACAATATAATCCTGCAAAGAAAAACTGAAACATGCTAACCAGGTTTCTTGAAAATATATAACATCAGGTGGATTCAATAAATCAGAAATAAACTTCTTAAAGTCTTGACCCTTAGAAATCTGGCTTCTCACATTCCACTGCCATATTCCTAATCCCATTATGTTCCTTCCCAAGCAGACTGGGATACAGCTACCCCATCTATTAGAGCTTCATTGACAGATTCCCACATAACGCTAATTATACCAGGATACGTCTCTGCAGCTTTCACAATAATTTTAATGTGCTCAGTACGACTAGACGTCTGAACAGCAGAATTCACCACACCCATTGTAAACATCACAAACTTCATTTTATCAGCTAGTAAACTATCTTTACTAAGAGAACTGTAATGCCCACATATAGTCTCTGACTGGTAATATTTCATCAACATTTGGTTTAACTTTTTTTGCAAGGCCTCTGCATAAGACCTAACTGTACTTTAACCTGTTGATCTTCAGTTCACTTCTTAAGCACTTCACATCCTCTATAAGCTGCACTAAGTTCTCCACAATTACAACAATTAAACTTTATGTCTTCACAGTCTTCATACTTATGTTCCTCACCACACATGCTATGCCTTAATTTCCCATGACTTACTGCTGCAACATGCCCAAACATTTGTAACATCTAAGCAGAGGTGGAATATAAGCTCATACATTATAACTAGCATACCCGAAGCTATCAGGGAGAGGTCTTATTAAATGGTAATCATGTTTTGAGCATGAAGAAATGAGTATTTAAGGAGCACCTGAAAGTGGTTCGGTGCTCAATCATAAGCCTACTAGTGATATCATCTAGTGTTTGCTTTGAGCTCAGACCCAGTTTGATACCGTGTCTCGAACCTTGGTTTGGATAGCCCTTGGTCCAAACCATCCTCATCAAGGACTCTCGTCACACCAACAGGAAAGGCAGGTTACAATTGGATCCTGATGGCTTTGTGATCCTAAAGTTCTTTGGAAGTCAAGAATGAGGTGTAAAACTTGTAGTTAATCATTGTTTGAAGAGTGTGTAAAAAAACAAGAAGAGAACAAAGAGAAGGCAAAGGGAAAATTGTTTTTTTTGTCTCACACTCAGAATAGATATTACATAAAATTCCAGTGATAACCATTAACTAGAAAAAGAGTTAGATTCAAGCAGTGTGACACCTGCTGCTGCAAACGAAGTTTCTAGAGAAATACAGAAGCAGCTCTACCATAATTACTGGAAAACTCACTGAGTAATAACACTATGTGGGTGATTCTGTAAAAATACAATCAAGCACAGGGAAGTTAAATTGCAAGAAAAGTAACAATTTACACCCAATTGAATAGTACTGAGTCCTAAAGGAAGCAACAGGCCTGGAGGGAAGATGATGTGCAATTTCCAGAGCTCATACTGAACCTCACTGGAACTGTGCAAAAGGGCAAAGATTGATAAATGCACTGGGGTATATACTTGCCCATCTTTGTTTCTGTATCGTTTTTCATTGATTCTATTGTATTTCTTGTGCGTACTCTGAATGTCTGGAAGAAAATGAATCTCACAGTAGCATATGGTGAGACATACATACTTTGATGATAAATTTGCTTTAAACTCAGTTCCTGCAAAGATGATGGAGGCAGATTCCCCCACCACAGTTAAACAGGACTGCAATGTGTACTCGAAGAGCCTGGAGATGCAGGGCTTCAAACCCACTGCCGTGTGATGTCAGTGCGTAGCTCTCGAGGCAGTGTGGATGAGCTGAATTACTTAAAGGGGACTTTCTATCATTCCTAGGAGATATCAAGCTGCCTTTCAGAGGATGAAAAGGAGACTTTGATGAGAATATAAGAGGGAATACCAGGGTTTAAGACCAGGAAACTACCGGTATTATCTCCCTTGTTGGAAGAACTAAATCCAGGGATATGCAGGGAAGCTGAGATTGGGGGGAGTGCAGGTATCACAGTAGAGCGAAAGGGAGGGATGAGGCTGTGGGAAGGTCTGAAATGGGGGGGGGGGTGAGAAATTGAATCGAATCCAGTCAGGGCTGATGAGTGAACGGTACTCAGTGCTAGTCACTCACAGGTGCAGTGGAGTTTTGGATGACCGTGAGTTTACAACGAGGGAGGTTGTTGGACTGTACAGGCAACAGTAGCAAGGATGAGGGTTTCAATAGTAGATGGGCTGAGGTGGTGAGGACTCAGGCAACCTTAAGAGTGTGATATAGGTTGTGTCTGATGCTGTGGGGTTCAGAGGTGGAGTTGTACACCATGGAAACAGGCTGTTTGGGCCAACACATCCATAGTGAAAAGATAGTGGAGTCAGACTCCCCCATTACATTTGCCAGTCCCATCTGCCCCCGTCCTCTTGGCATCTATCTCAGAACTTATCCAGCTGGCTTCTGCATCCTGAAAGCCAAACATAACATGCGCCAGTCCAAAGTATTTTTCTGAACTACTAAGGAAACTGCAATCCTGAGGACTAGGAATATTTCAGAATTCTGCGGTGAGATGACCAGGAAAGGGAAAGTTAGAAACAAAACAAGTCATTGTGAAACTTACAAGCCTAATATTTACAGATGTGTAAACATGAAATGGTTAGCTAAAGTTAACATCAGACAGCTTTGAGCAGCAGCCAAGCAGAGAAAAGAGGAGGTGCATAGCAGGTATAAGCAAGTAGGAACAAATGTGGAGCGTATGGAGTATAAGTGGTGCAAGAGAACACTTAAAAAATAAATCAGGAAGGTAAAAGAAGGCATGAAGTTGCCCTAGCAGACAAGGTGAAGAGGAATCCTAAGGGATTCTACAGATACGTTAAGAGCAAAGGGATTGCAAGAGACAAAATTGGTCCTCTGGAAGACCAGAATGGTAATCCATGTGTGGAACCAAAGAGATGGGGAGATCTTAAACATATATACACACATCTGTATTTACTCAGGGGACAGATACAGAGTCTTTAGAAGTGAGACCCTATACAGATTACAGAGGAGGTGTTTACTGTCCTGAGGCAAATCAGGGCAGATAAATCCCCAGGGCCTGAAAAGGTGTTCCCTCGGACCCTACAGGAGGCATCTGCAGAAATTGCCGGGATGCTAGCAGCAATATTTAAGTATCTTGAGCGACAGGAGAGGTATCAGAGGATTGGAGGATAGCCAATGTTGTTCCACTGTTTAAGAAAGGCTCCAAACATAAATCAGTAAATTATAGGCTGACAAGTCTGATATCAGTAGTGGGAAAGTTATTGGAATGTATTCCAAAGGACTGGATATATGAGCGTTTGGATAGGTATGGATTGATTACGGATAGTCAGTGTGGCTTTTTGTGTGTTAGGGCATGTCTACCAATTCAATGGAATTTTTGAGTCGCTGAAGAGGGAGAGCACATTCTTCAACGTTGTAATTATCCTCCACTATTAATGAGAAATATACTGATAGTCTTTAGGAGTCTATAAATACTTGTCCTGGTAAAATTTCAGCACAGAATTTATTGTGAAAGCCCCTGATGTAAACATGTGATATTTCATGTACTCTACCTCTGTCCCTCTAATTCATGTTACATAATTCTAGGATTCCACAGGATCAAAACACATGGAATAAAAAGTCAAAGCCAACAGCAGAAGTATTTAACAGAGGAAAACATGAAGAATCGGGAAAAGCATATAAACCACATCTTACAAAGTGAAATGTGCTGCAGGGATATTTCTAACATTGAGAACCTTCTAAACCACCTCACCCTGAGCTTTATAAACAGGAACATACAGCAGAGACACATAAAATAGTGCTGGACCTTTACACACACCTCCTGTGTTATTGATTCCATGCTGGACACAAGAGTCTAGGATGGATATCCAGGCCGTGAACGGGACGGTTGGGGATTTACTGGAAAGACACCAAAAATAAAAGACACCAGCTATGTGGAATTATCAAAGATGATGTATTTTATCCTCCACACAACAAAGAACTAAGAGACTGATCAGTGTTCAGAACCATGAAAGGTTTGATGGAGCTGATAATTGTCTCCAGCAGCAGGAGTGCCTGTAAACCCTGGGGCAGTGTGGGGGGTTTACCAGAACAGCTGGTGGAAATGCAAAGGAAATAAAATTCACAGCAAACTGTTGTTGTCTGGAATTCATTGGCAGAAGATATGGAAGCAGAATCAGGAGTTACACCATTATGAAGAAGGTAATAGGAGCCTTTGAAATGGGGCATTTGTCAGAGACCCCCTCTGTCCTCAGTTTAATGAATACTGAGCCCAATATGATGATGAAATCTTCACCTGCTGTCTGTACCACTACATCCATTCCTTTGGCAGGAGCTCCATCCCAGACTGTGCACCCTTTCTCCCAACTCCAGAATCCCCACCTTTTGGCCTTTCACACTCCCTCAATCTCTTCATTCCTCTCTGCTGATAAGACATTGATCAACCCGATTGTCACTAGACAGTTAGAGACCTTTCTTCTCAGAGAGACGTCCCCTGCTCAGGTTCCAGTTTTGTAGTGGTCCAGTCCTGCAGAGCTCACCTGAAGCCAGAACCAGCCGACCAGACTCATCTGTCCCTTTTCACAATTTCACCATCAACAATGATGTCACAACAGATGAATCATCTTCACCTCTTCTTTGAAGGGATCATTCCCTTTGAAACTTCCTGGTCCAGGCTTCCATCCTCATCAACCATTTCACGTTGTGTAATACGTATCCATACAACAACATGAAGAACTACACATTTGTGTACACCTCTTCTCTTCCCACTATCTAGGGACTCAAACACTCTTTCCATCTGAAATACTTGCATTTCTTCCAATCTCGTGCATTTGGTTTCACAATGTGCCCTCTTCTACACTGAAGAAGCCAAACAGAGATTGGATGATCACTTTGAAAAGCATGTATATTCACAAGAACGCACATGATCATGAGTAACTAGGAGAGGGAGTAGGTCATCAGGTCTACCGATCCTGAGTGATCCATGCTGATCTTCACTCCTCTTCAGGGACATTTCCCCACACCCACCTTTCCCTCCTCCTATCCAACCTTTATCCACATCCATTTTACGTAATTCAGTGATCCAACCTCCACCACCTGCTGAAATAGAAAATTCCTGAGTCTACTCCCTCTGAGAGAATAAATTTCTACCTAACATGGAGGGGCAACTGTGCTCCTTTTAATTCTCCAGCTGAAATGTTGACTGTACATTTTTCCATACATGCTGCCTGGCCTGCTGAGTTCCTCCAGCATTTTGTGTATTGCTTGGCTAAAATTACGAGTCTGTTAACTGCAGTCTCTGCTCAGTCAGGGGCATCAGACCTTATTGTCCACGTTAATGAGCTGCATGGTACACGAAGACTCACCCAGAGCAGAGAGGGGCCGCTCCCTGTATAGGATAACGTTAAAATAGTGAGCATTACTTCTGTTTCAGGAAAACAGTTCGACTCTCCCTTGCTGTGTAGATGCAGGAAAGAACTCAACAGTGGGAGTTAAAGCTAAAATCCTACCTGTTAGACTTGTTATTTTCTCTTCTGGTGTTCCATAAGAACATAAGAAATAGGAGCAGGAGTCGGCCATCTGGCCCATCAAGTCTGCTCCGCCATTCAATAAGAGCATGGCTGATCTGGCCATGGACTCATCTCCACCTACCTGCCTTTTCCCCATAACCCTTAATTCCCCTACTATCCAAAAGTCTATCCAACCTGGTCTTAAATATATTTACTGAGGTAGACTCCACTGCTTTACCGGGCAGAAAATTCTACAAACTCACTACTCTCTGGGAAAAGTAGTTTCTCCTCATCACCATCTTAAATCTACTCCCTCAAACCTTGAGGCCATGTCCCATAGTTCTAGTCTCACCTGCCAGTGGAAACAACTTTGCTGCCTCTATCTTATCTATCAGTTTCATAATTTTATATGTTTCTAGAAGATCTCTTATTCTTCTGAATTCCAGTGAGCACAGCCCCGTGTGACTCAATCTCTCCTCATAGTCTAACCCCCTTATCCCTAGAATCAACCTGGAGAACCTCCTCTGCACCGCCTGCAAAGCCAATATACCCTTCCTTAAGTAAGCTGGGCAAGCATAATGAAAGAAACAACCGTAAAAGCTCCGGTAGGGAGGGGGTGGGGTGGTCTGCTTATCTGCCGTTTCCGTATTTGTTCCAACAACCAAGTATATTCTGTGTTTATGAAACAACTGCTCTGCATATCTCTGTCAGGATGCTGGAGCAGGGATCCAATCACAGACACAGTATTGTGCACACGGTGATATCAATTGAGTAACAAATTCCGAGGTGCAAACAAAGTCAGCATCAAAGTTCAGGCAGAGATCAAAACATCCAGAGAAATCCAAAAACCAGAACCGGGAAACAGGCAGAGTCAATATTCAGACAGACAGAGTAGATACAAATGCTGGAAAGGCTCAGGAAAATTCACTGGCTCAACCTAGCAACAAAGAGGTGAAAATGCAGGACTGAAATACACTGAGCAATGAACAGACAGGCGGATGATAGGTGGAGCACAATGAGACACAGGTGGCAGCAATACAGGTAATAATGAGAAACAGGTGAGAGATGGAGTACTCAGTAATACAGGGGCCGGAGTAGAGCAGGAGCGGGGACAGGAGCACATGGCAATACAAAACTTCTCCTTCTTGGAGACTGAGTCTACAGGTTCGGGGGTTCACTTAGCGTCGACTGGCGAGTAACAGTGGTGTATTTTGTTGGCCGTGCGCACTGTGGCCTTTGCACGCGGGTGATGGGGTGAGCTTAAATGTTCCAGGTGGTTGATAGGTATTGAAGGAACCAGTTGCTTTTTCCAGTTTAGTATCAAATTTCCACAATCAGCCCAATAGAACCAGAAATAATTCCGACGGGGGAGATATATTTGTGTTATAGAGTTCTATTCAGTAATTCTACATGCACCATTGTTTCCAATGTTCATTGATTTGATATTTTTTATTCTTCACCTTCCTCCCTGTTGGAAACATACAGCCTCTGACAGAACTGCATCTCTGGCTGCACAATCGTGTCAGTTTTCAATCGCAACAGGGTCGATTTCTGGCATTTTATTTGCATCTGTCTCGGGCCACATTCTGGGTGAATTTCCGACCGTGATCAGTCGGCAGGTTCAGCTGGGTCACTGTCTAGGATGATCGCCATTTTCATGGTCTCAAATTGCAGCATAAGGACGAGGTCACCCCGCAGGTCCTTGCCTTCAGGATCCGTCTGGTCTCCCCATATTCTGACTACGAGGAATACCCTGTGCGTGGTTCAGACCTGTTTCCCGGGAGTGTAGATTCCTCAGGCAGTTCAATGCAGGCATGCACCCTGGGAGAGCCCCAGGCCGAGAGCCCCACACTGCTCAGTGTCGGGGACACCACACTTTGCACAGCAAATGCAGTTGGAAGCCTGAGGACTGATAGCCACATTACCTAAGAACTTAATTAGAAGGAATGTGCTGTAGGGGCAGAGCATGCAGACTAAATTGGGGAAGTTCACATTTGGTGTTTTAGAAACAACTGCCTTAGTGGGGCTAGCTCTTACATTATCCCTACCGAAATCCATGGTTTGTGTGAAGAGGTACCGAATACAGAGAGGACATTTGGAAGTCTCAGACGCCGGAGCAGGATTGTTAAAATGAGGCATGCAACTTTTGAGTCCTGTCTGGCCGGTGAAGAAATCGGACTGCAGCGGGAGGAGGACAGTTGATTTATCGCCAGTTAACTAAACTTGCCCGCCCGTTAACTGCTGCTGTCCTGGTCATGACTGAGGTAGACAAACCCGGTTTACGGATGGCTCCAGTCGCTGGAAAGCCGGTGCCCAGGGGGTGGGGAGTTGCTGGGCTGAGCCCAGTCACAGGAACAGTCCTGCAGCAACAGGAGAGGGTAGTTCCAGCCAGCTGGCTGAACTGGCAGTGGTCACATTGCCTTAGCACCATGAAACAAGTCAGCTAAAGAGATATTTAAATCATCCTTAGTGACTGGTGAGGGACTGGAGAATTGGAGGATTCTGATATTGTTTCGCTGTTTAAGAAAGGCTCTAAAAACAAACGAGGAAATTATAGGCCGGTGAGCCTGACTTCAGTAGTGGGAAAGTTATTGGAAGGTATTCTAAAGGACCGGATATATGAATATTTGGATACAGACAGACTGATTAGGGATAGTGAGCATGGCTTTGTGTGTGGTAGATCGTGTCTAACCAATCTTAGAGTCTTTCGAGGAAGTTACCTGGAAAATTGATGACGGTAGGGCAGTGGACGTGGTCTACATGAACTTTAGCAAGGCATTTGACAAAGACTGGCATAGGAGGTTCATCAAGAAAGTTCAGCCGCTCGGCATTCAAGAAATTGTCTTTGTGGGAGAAACTAGAAGGCGGTAGCAGATGACTGCCTCTCTGAGCTGAGGCCTGTGAACAGTGGAGTGCAGCAGGAGTCGATGCGGTGTCCAATGTTGTTTGTTGTCTATATGATCTGGATGATAATGTGGTTAATTGGATCAGCAAATTTGAGGATGACATTAAGGTTGGAGGCATAGTGGACAGCGAGGAAGACTGTCAGAGTTTGTAGTGGGAACTGGGCCAACTAGAAGAAAATGGGCTGAAAAAATGGCAGATGGACTTTAGTACAGACAAGTGTGAGGTGTTGCACTTCTGTAGGACCAACCAGGGAGGTCTTACACAGTGAACGGCGTTACACTGGGGAAGGCAGTAGGACAAAGGGCTCTGGGAGTACAGGTCCATAATCTAATGGAAGTGGTGTCACAGATAGATAGGGTGGTAAAGAAGGCTTTTGTCACATTGGCTTTCACAAATTAAAGTACTGAGTACAAGAGATCAGATGTTAAAGAAGTTGGTGGGGCCTAATTTGGAGTATTGTGTGCAGTTTTGTTCACCTACCTACAGGAAATATGTAAATAAGGAGAAAATTTACAAGGCTGTTGCCAGGACTGGAGGCCCTGAATTATAAGCACAGATTGAATAGGTTAGTACTTCATTCCTTGGAACATAGAAGATTGAGATGAGATTTGCTAAAGATATACAAGTTATGAGGGGTATAGATAAGGTAAATG